>NC_136311.1:4835250-4960250 GCF_964198595.1 Lampetra fluviatilis
TGACGCCGTGTGACGAGGCGGCGGCGGGGGGGGGAGGGTGTGGTCAAAAATCGTCCAAAATCGCGTGACGTCATTTATGGACGGCCCCTTAATAATAGTAATAATCGCAACGATAATAAGGTCGTAAACAACATCTCGTGCGCAAGCCTCGAGCTGTCAGGATCGCCTAGGAGGGTTCCGACATGCCGTCATTACCCGCGACTGCCCGTCTCGCTAATTGACGTCGGCAGCGAGCGATAATAAAGTATCCGCGTGTCATCATCATCATGCCCGTGAATAGAGAAGTATATATATACAAATAATAAAGCATGCACACACAGAGACAAAGATCCCCCGCGTAGCCTTAGCAGTCTGTTTGCGGCAAGTGCCGTTAGCGAGCGGCACTGATGAAGGCCGGCACGAAACACGAGGGGGGTGGGTGGCCAACACCACGCCCGGCCGCCTTTGTCTCCCCAGTGGTATTGTTTTTTTTACACACCGCATCAGGTACTCGTTTGAGGCTGAGTCGACCTAGTGGAAGTCCAGGACCGATTCAGATCACCGTCACTCGGATCGCCTGGTTCATAGCGCAGCGGGGGTAACCGATACACTGCCGCTCCACAAACGCGGACACACAAAAAAACAAAGAACCCCCGTGTAGCCTTAACAGACTGTTGGGGCAAGTACTGTTAGTGAGCACCTAGGGGAGGCCCAGGACCGATTCAGATAATCGTCACTGGCGTTGGCCGTGAGCGGGAATCAGGTTCGTAGAGCATCGCGCTAACCACTAAACTACCGGTCCCAAATACACACACAGGCACACACACACACAGACATACACAGACACATACAGACACACACAACACAGACAAACACAGCCACACACACACACAGACACACACAGACACATACAGACACACAGAGACAAATACAGGCACACACACACACAACACAGGCACACACACAGACAAACACAGGCACACACACAGACAAACATAAGCACACACACAGATACATACAGACATGAAGACACAACCAAACACATACAGACACACACACACAAACAACAACAACAACCGCCATTCGCCACTAAGTGGCGGTGACGTCACCACGACGCTTGTGCCAGGCCATGTGCACCTTGAGGCCACGTGACGTGTCGAACGCCCGCTGGCAGGAGGTCACGGGGCAGACCCAGGTGCCACGGGTCGACTGACCGAGATGACCGAGATGACTGGCTGATGCACCACCTGTGCCCCCTACTGTACCAACTTGCTGTGCTTTAGCCACCCGGCGCTCCGCTCGTTGTTGTGAGCGTCGCTCCTCGGCCCTCCGTTGTTGTTGGAGGGCGACTGCCTCGAACTGCCCAGTAGCGTCCTTCACGAGCCTCCTCCACAGAGGCCGATCTTGACACCGCTGGTACCAGTCATCGGCAAGTCCACTCAGCTCCACGTCCTCCTGTACCACATCACTCCATCTCTTCTCCAGCCCGTGCCGCGCCCGTTTAGCCCCCTCGATCCGGCCGAACAGACACACACACACAGACAAACACAGACACACACACACACTGACACACACAGACACATACAGACATAAAGACACACACACACACATAGACACACACACACAGACACACACACAGACACACAGACACACACACACACAGACACACACACACACAGACACACACACACACACAGACACACACAGACACACAGACACACACACAGAGGCTCACCACGCCACGTGCTGACAGCACGTGGCCGCTCTTAACCGCGGTGATGAATGCGCCGGCTCCACGATCCGTTCGATTTCTCAGTAAAATTGGACCACAAGGGTTAAAGCGACACTCAGATATAACTTTCCCTCTACATACATATATATGTACACACACATGCTGTCTAATATAAGCAGACTCATTGTTGATGCTGTTTGTGCCTGTGTGGATGTGGGGAGCGGTGGAATAGTGGTTAGCGTGCTCCGCTCCGATCGGCCAACACCAGTGGTGATTATCTGAACCGGTCCCGGGCATCCCCTAGGTAGACTCAGCCTCGAATGAGTACTTGGTGCGGTGTGTAAAATCGCAATTGGGGAGACAAAGGTGGTCGGGCGTGCTGGCAACCCATCACCTCGTGTGCCGTGCCGGCCTTCATATGTGCTCGCTAACAGCACTTGCCCCTACAGTCTGTTCAGGCTATATACGGGGGAATATTTATCTTTGTGTGGTTTCAAAAGACCAAAAAAACAACAAAAGCAAAATGCACAAAAATATAATTAGTCGACGTTTCGAGCAACGACCCGAAACAATACGTCTGAAGCGGTTGTTGCCACGAAATTCACCACGATATTATTGGCCAAGCAAATAATTCCATCGACATGCTGCCACTCACAGGCGCAAAGGGGGCGAGTGAGATTTCGGCTTTGGGCCCCCGCCCACCCCCAGCCCGCCCACCCCCCCCACCCCCTGCCCCCCCTCACCCCTCCCCAGTGCATCCCCGAGATACTTTCCACAAATCCAGACAGGGTGGCCCAATCTCTCCCCCGCTCTCTCTCTCTCTGTGTGTGTGGCGGCTTATCAAGGGAAAACAAAACGCGGCGAACGACGTCCAAAAAAAGCCACGCGGCTCCCTCGCTAGACACGGCCGGGATTGACGGGGGTTTATCCACCTTTGTATCTCCACGCCGGATGAAATTGCCTTAGAGCGCCTGGCAGCAAGGGTTCCCAATGGGGAGGAGGGGGGGAGGGCTGGGGAGCGGAGGGAAGCATGGGACCACGAGCCTCTGGCAAGGAAAGGTTTTTTGGGGATCTTGGGAATCAACCTGGAAGTCGATGTATTTTTACGTTTCGCTTTTTTTTTATTTTAAAGGGACATTCACGCATTTGCGTTTTTTTTCTCGCTCCCCGCCCCTTCCACTGCAGACATCCGTCGAAGTTATGACGTTTTTTTTTTAACGCGGTGACCTTTCCCGTTTGCAGCGCTTCACGGTTCGAAGTCAGCGTCCGCGCCTGGAAAATCCCTCCGCGGGCGCGCGCACCGTGCCCATGACACTGGCTGGGTCACACGTGGTTCATCTGCAAGTCAACCCGTGGCACCACCTGGGTCTGTCTCGTGACCTCCTGTCAGCGAGGCCTTCGACACTTCACGTGGCCTCGAAGTGGACCTAGCCTGGCACAGGCGCCGTGGTGACGTCACTACCACTTAGTGGTGAATGACGGATGTTGTTGCTGTAGTGTGTGCGCTTGTGTTGTGGAGTGGTAGTGGAGTGATTAACGCGCTGCGCTTCGAACCCGACGGATATCCGAGCTCGCGGCCACCACCATCACCATCGCCACCATGACACCAGTGACAAATATCGGAACCGGTACCTGGGCCTCCCCTAGGTCGACTCAGCCTCGTGGCGAATGGACAAACGATGCACGAGCGCGAATCGGTTGTAAACAAAACAAAAAAAGAAGCAAAGCCGCGCGCTTCGTCCCCGCTCCTCTGCTCCGACGCCGATGGACGCGCTCCGACGAGTCGCGCGTGTAAATGCTAACGAGGCAGTTAATTAATTGGCGCTTTAATTGGCTTGGCCGCCGTTTGTTTGTCTTCATGGCTGGGCTGGGCTGGGCTGGTCCGGTCCGTCTCGCTTCTGGTGGCCTGGAGCTCGGCCGATCAGTTGAGACCCGACGCCCCATGGACGCCAGTCGATTACGCGCGTGGTGATGAAACGAACAGCATCGATTGTCGCGCTGATGATCGCACGCAGCGGTTTTGCCAGCAGCCGAACTCCTTAACCCATCCTCCGCTCCGCCACATTCACACGTCCGCTCACCAATCGCCGGGTGACTGAACACTCACCCAATAAATGATCCGCTCACCCACTCAACCACGCGCCTAACCACCCACCCACTCACTCACCACCCACCCACTCACCCACCCACCCACCCACTCACCCACCCACCCACCCACTCACCCACCCACCCACCCACCCACCCACCCACCCACCCACCCACTCACCCACCCACCCACCCACTCACCCACCCACCCACCCACTCACCCACCCACCCACCCACTCACCCACCCACCCACCCACTCACCCACCCACCCACCCACTCACCCACCCACCCACTCACCCACCCACCCACCCACCCACCCACTCACCCACCCACCCACCCACCCACTCACCCACCCACCCACCCACTCACCCACCCACCCACCCACTCACCCACCCACCCACCCACTCACCCACCCACCCACCCACTCACCCACCCACCCACCCACTCACCCACCCACCCACCCACTCACCCACGCGCTCACACAACCACGCGCCTACCCACCCACCCACTCATCCACCCAACCACTCACCCACTCACGCACTCACACAACCACGCGCCTACCCACCCACTCATCCACCCAACCACTCACCCACCCACGCACTCACACAACCACGCGCTTAACCACCCACCCACTCACGTACTTGCACACCCACCCAGGCATCCACCGAATAACCCACCAACGGAACGACTCAGCCAGTTAACACCGCACTCACCCATCCACACCCCGAACACGCAACCGTTCACCCACGCGCTCACTCAATCGCTCAATCAACCAGCCACCCGCTCACTTACCAACCGCTCACTTACCCACCCACTCATCAACCCGACCACTTTACCCACCCATCAACGCAAACCAATCACCCGCCCGCCCACTCTCACGCGCCAATTGATGCACTCGCCAAACCGACCAACCACGCGGCCAACTCACTGACCCACTCACCCACCCACTCAACCACTTAGCCACCAAACCAACCACCCACTTACCCAACCACCCACTTACCCACCCACTCACGCACCCAGTCACCCACACAACAATCCACGCTACGCAAATAACTCACTCACTCACTCAGCCACCCGTCCACCAGCCGTCAATTCCCCGAGAACCATTAGGCCGGTGATGGCCACTCTGTCCGGGTGATGGCGGTGGAGGGAGGGGGTTGGAGGGAGGGGGTTGGAGGGAGGGGGGTGGAGGGAGGGGGGTGGAGGGAGAGGGGTGGAGGGAGGGGGGGTGGAGGGAGGGGGGTGGAGGGAGGGGGGTGGAGGGAGGGGGGTGGAGGGAGGGGGGTGGAGGGAGAGGGGTGGAGGGAGGGGTTTGGAGGGAGAGGGGTGGAGGGAGAGGGTTGGAGGGAGGGGGCGGGCCGAGCTCCTCGCCCAGTAATGATCGCCCAACTCATCGAAAGCAACCACTTCACTCACCTACCCAGTCACTCACCTACCCAGCCACTCACCTACCTAGCCACTGACCTACCCAGTCACTCACCTACCCAGCCACTCACCTAACCAATCACTCACCTAACCAACAACTCACCTACCCAGCCACTCACCTAACCACAAACTCACCTACCCAGCCACTCACCTACCCAGACACTCACCTACCCAGTCTCTCACCTACCCAGCCACTCACCTAACCAATCACTCACCTAACCAACAACTCACCTACCCAGCCACTCACCTAACCACAAACTCACCTACCCAGCCACTCACCTACCCAGACACTCACCTACCCAGTCACTCACCTACCCAGCCACTCACCTAACCAATCACTCACCTAACCAACAACGCACCTACCCAGCCACTCACCTAACCACAAACTCACCTACCTAGCCACTCACCTACCCAGACACTCACCTACCTACTCAGCCACTCACCTACCCAGACACTCACATACCCAGCCACTCACCTACCCAGCCACTCACTTAACCAGCCACTCACCTACCCAGTCACCTCACCTAACCACAAACTCACCCCACCGCCAACTCACCGACCCACGTACTCACACTCGCACCCACTCACCCGCTCACTGACGCAACCCACCAACCACTCACGTACCCGTCCACTCTCCTACCCACCAGCCACTCATCCAAGTCCCCACTCAGCCTCCAAATCACCAGGCATTCACTAAGACATGCAATCAACCAAGCAATCACACACCCACTCATTCACCCCACCCGTGCACCCCCACTCACTCACCCGCCAAAACACCCGCACATGCATTCACCCAACTAAGCACCCACGCATCTAAAAAAACAACACTCACTCCACATTCACTCACCCACATCACTCAACCCACATCACTCAACCACATCACTCACCCACATCACTCACCCACATCACTCACCCACATCACTCACCAACATCACTCACCAACATCACTCACCCACATCACTCACCCACATCACTCACCCACATCACTCACCCACATCACTCACCCACATCACTCACCCACATCACTCACCCACATCACTCACCCAGATCACTCACCCACACCACTCACCCCACATCACTCACCAAAAACCACAACACCCACCCAGCCACTCAACCACTCACCGTCAATTCCCACAGGGCCATAATAATGCCGCTGCTGCTGCCGCTGCTGCTGGTGGTGGCCCAAACCACCATGGGGGTAGGAGCAGGATGGTTGGCGGGCGTGGGGGGTAGTGGATTAGTGAGGAGGGTTAGGAGGGGGAGGAGGGGGAGGAGGGGGAGGAGGGGGGGGGAGGGGGAGGAGGGGGGGGGAGGGGGAGGAGGGGGGAGGAGGGGCGGGGAGGGGAGGGGGAGGAGGGGGAGGAGGGGGGGAGGGAGGGGGAGGAGGGGCAGGTACCCCCCCCCCCCACAAACCCTCCTCCCCCCCGGCGGAGCCCCACACAACCTAACGACGACGCCGCCTATCCGCGTCAATTCAGCGCGATAAGCAATTAATTCGCGGCGCGCTGGTCCTAAACCTCGCCATCCGTCTTAGTCAGGGCCCATTGTCTCAGAAATAGCTCAAGTGTCAGCGCCTTAATGGGCGCGGCGCGTGGAGCTGGCGAGTGGCGCGTTCACGCATACTGAGCGACCACAGGCAGGCGCTCTCCCTCGAGAGGAGCCCCCTACGGGGGGCACCCCCCTCGCCAAACCCCCCACCCTCACCCCCCGTGGGGGACTTGACTGCTTGTTGCTGGCCGCTTGGGCGTTAACAGTCCGTAGCCTCGGCAGAGGAGGTGATCGGGAGTAAGGTGGAGGAGGAATGTGAGATGCAAAAAAAATAGCGTTTGCGTTGTGCGCGCTGTGCGTTTTTGTGTTGTGTTGTTGTGTTATGTTGTCGTGTTGTGTTGTCGTGTTGTGTTGTGTTATATTGTTGTGTTACGTTGTTGTGTTATGTTGTTGTGTAATGTTGTCGTGTTATGTTGTTGAGTTACGTTGTCGTGTTACGTTGTTGTGTTATGTTGTTGTGTTATGTTGTTCTGTTACGTTGATGTGTTGTGTTGTTGTGTTACATGTTGTGTTACGTTGTTGTGTTATGTTTGCGTGCTTTGCGTCGGGTGCGTGTTGTGTGCGCAGCTTCTGTTTGGCCGGATAGGGGTGGGAGGGGGTCTAAACGGGCACCATCAGGGGCTCGAGGACAGATGGAGCTGATGCGGCACCGGAGGATGTGGAGCTGAGTGGACTTGCCGATGAACCGGTACCAGCAGCGGTGGCCAGATTGGCCTCTGTGAAGAACGCTCGTTCATGACGCTACTGCCCAGTTGGAGGCAGTGGCCCACCAACAGCAGCGGAGGGCAGAGGAGCGACGCTCACAACAACGAGCGGAGCGCCGGGGCGGTATAAAATGTATAAAGTTGGCACAGAATGGGGCACAGGTGGTTCATCTGCCAGTCAAACCCGTGGCACCACCTGGGTCTGTCTCGTGACCTCCTGTCATCAAGCCTTCGACACTTCACGTGGCCTCAAAGTGGACCTAGCCTGGCACAGGCGCCGTGGTGACGGTCACAGCCACTTAGTGGTGAATGGCGGGTGTTGTTGCTGTAGTATGTTGGTAGTGTAATGATTAACGCGCTGCGCTCCGAACCCGACGGATATCCGAGCTCGCGGCCACCACCACTACCATCACCACAACCATCGCCACCAAGACACCAGTGACAAATATCTGAACCGATACCTGGGCCTCCCCTAAGTCGACTCAGCCTCAAATGAGTAGCTTGTGCGGTGTATAAAACATCAGCATTGCGGGAGACAAAGGCGGCCGGGCTGTGTGTGAATGCTCGCTGCCACCCCCATTCCACCACTTCGTGTGTGACCGTGGCTGCTGTCGGAGATGTGAAACTCGCTAACGACACTTTTCCCCCCAAACAATCTACTACCCCCCCCTCCTCCACCACTCCACAAGAGAAAAACTAAATCACTGACGCGCGCAGTCGTCGCCTGTGGCTGTTTAAAGCGCCGAACCCAAAGGGCTCAGCCTCAAATAAATACCTGGTGCCAGCGCGTGTCAGAAAGCAATGAATAATGGGGAGACAAAGGTGGCCGGGCGTGGTGTCGGCCTGCCTTCACCAAGACAAAGACGCCCCCCCCTCCCCCCCATGGCCTGAATCGACTTTTGGGGATTATTGGCGTTCGAGAGCACCTGCGAAGGCCGGCACGGCACGCGAACGAGTTGGTTGGCCGGCACTAACCCCCCCCCCCAGCCGTCTTTGTCTCCCCCCGCGGCGATGTTGACCGGGTACACGTTGTGTAGGCTGCCTTCCTTCGGTCGCTGCTGCTGCTCGCTAAAGCCACTTGCACCCCCCCACACCCCGCACATTCAACATCATCCTCCCCACACCGCCGCCACCACTCCAGGTGAGAGTAGAAACACTAACATCCACGCCGGCACACAATTGCGCGTGTGGCTGTTTACGCGCTGAACTCGAAGGGAGGCTTTTTCGTTGTTGTTTGTTTGTTGTTGTTGTTGTTGTTACGGTGACAGGACTATTTAGCGGCGCTATTTGTCGCGAGGGCTGGAATGAGTTCAGTGGTTGTTTTTCTTCTCGGGCCTCGGCAACGTATTGCAAAATCAATGGGCACGGCACGGTGACATTTGGAGTGTAAAAGCCGAGGCGCTTGGTCCGACGCTTTCGCACGGGGCTGTGACATCTGTCAGCAAAACCCACCAGAGTGGGGGGTGGTGGTGGGGGGTGATTTACGATGTGTGCGCGTGTTTGTTGTCGATGTGTGTGTGGTGAGCGGGAGTGCAACGGTGAGCGCGCTCTGTGTGAGACGTTAGCTACCTCGCGTGGTGCGCAGGAGGTACGTGGGTTCGATCCCGACCCTGACGATGCCTGCTGTAATATTTGGAGTTTGCGGCGGTGTCTCTCTCTCTCTCCACGTGGTCGTGTGGATTTTTCTCCGGGTCCTCCGGTTTTTCCCTCCACATTTAGAATCAATATGCATTTAGAGTATTTGGCTACTAAACATTTCCACGTGATAAGCCACTTCGTTGAGCTATCATTTGTGGTCCGGACGCTTGTTAAAAACGAGTTATAGATCTCAGTGGGGGCTTTACCTGGGAAATAAAAATAGCTCTGGTCAACAAAAAAACCATTTTTTTCTGGCCTGGACTTTTGCAGCTGTTTTAGACTAATTTCAGGGTGCTGATTCCAAATCTGATCTCAGATTTTGCTCTATCAAATCTCATTTTTATGCTATCGGAATACCCCATTTTCATTGATTTTACCCGAAATTAACTCTGTCACTTATGATTGCAAGTTGTTGCGAGTCAGTGACTGCTTTAGTGTTAAAATATGGTGCTCTATTTTTAGGATAGTGTGTTTATTATATATATTTTTGTAGATATCCACATTTATTTAATATTTTTCTTCTGCCGTTTTTATTGAAAATGCAATATTTGATATCTCAAAAACTTGATGGCCAGAAAAAAAACGTTTTTTTTGTTGACCGGTGTTATTAAACTATCAGGCAAGGCCCCACTAAAGCAATGCAGCTCTCTTTCAGAAGCGACATGGCCACAAATTATAGCTCAACGAAGGGGCTTGTCATCACGTTGGACTTTATGGCAGGAAGCAAATCCTATAAGCGCGTGTTGTTGATTCTAAATGTGGAGGGGAAAAAAACCGAGACCGCAGAGAGAGAGGGAGAGAGACATGCACACTCCAAATATACAGCAGGCGTCAGGGTTGGGATCGAACCCACGACCTCCTGTAGACCAGGCGAGGTAGTTAACATCTCATAGCTACCGTGGCATTCCACATCAACCCACATTTACTCTGCCCCCACCCCCTCCTTCCCACTCGGGGGGGGGGGGGGCAGAACCGGTTCTGATAATCACCACTGATGATAGCCGTGACCAGGAATCGATTAGCACGGTTGGCTACGTACGGCGCGAAAGAAGTTCAACATACATGAATACTTAACACGCTGTGCTAACCGCTGCACCACTGCTCCTTATATAAACACACACACACATGCACCACATGTAATATTAATGCGAAATCTGCTCTAATTCCATTAGGAATATCTTCCTGACCGCTCTTCCACCCCCCCCCCACACCCTCCCGTTTTTCATGTATTGTTTTCACATTTAATTGGCAGGCGTTTTTTTAATATCTAAAATTATTTCTAGATTTGAAGCTTTCGTGACTGCAAGGAATCATCTTCTTAGGTTTTTTTTTTTCGGTAAAGTCACGTAGAAAGTAAAATAAAATAAAAACAAAAATCACGACGTTTCGGAGGCAACACAAGTCTCCGTCATCAGGTGGGACCGTCACAGCCAGATTAGCTGTATCAAGTGAGGCAATGATTCAAGATGTAATCCCTTAAAAGCGAGTTGAGGGGGGAGGGAGAGGGAGGGGGGAGCTCATCAGACTATGGTAGCCAATGAAAGGAACGTATCGGGAGGGAGGGGGGGCGAGGCCAAAAGGGTGGGCGATGGACGTGGAAGCGCTTGTGCGCAAGCGGCCAATTACTGCACACGCCAACACAATGGAGCGATTGTGCGCAAGCGGCCAGCCACTGCACCCGCCAACACAATGGGCAGAGAGGAGGAGGGGAGGTCTAATACACATGATAGACAAAAGAACGAAAATGATGATGGGTACAAACTTAGGGGGAGCTCATCAGACTATGGTAGCCAATGAATGGAACGTATCGGGAGGGAGGGGGGGGCGGGGGGGGGGGCGAGGCCAAAAGGGTGGGCGACGGACGTGGAAGCGCTTGTGCGCAAGCGGCCAATTACTGCACACGCCAACGCAATGGAGAGAGAGGGGGAGGGGGGGTCTGATACACATGATAGACAAAAGAACGAAAATGCCCATGTTTATACCAATGCTGGCTGAACAATGAAGAGAGTACTGTTAAAATAACTGGGGATGTTAACACTCGGTAAAGTACAGTAAAATAGTGCCTGTCAGATAAGATGGTCCAAAAAAATTGTGATTAAGTCTTTTTTGCGTGGTTGATAACATCTTTCCAATGATTACTAAGTTTGTACCCATCATCACGGTTGAAATTATGTCTGTGTTTGTATATTTGTATGGCTTCGTGTACAAACCTTTGATGGTAGCCGGGAGGTTTGCAGAGAACCTTGGTCTCGGAAAAGACAATTTCATGAGAGCCCACCGAGTTGTAGCAATGATCGGCCACGGCAGAAGAATCAGTTCTGCCGTGTTTCAGATCTGACTTGTGCTCGCGGACACGATCAGAAACATGACGTTTCGTTTCTCCAATGTAGCAATCACCACAAATGCAACTCAATTTGTAGACTCCAGGATACTGTACATCAGGAACGACATCCTTCACAGATGGAATCAGATCACGGATTTTATGCACTGTACTGAATCGGACTTGGATCTTATGTTTGTTTAGAATTTTGGAGATCTTTTTGGTCACGCCAGCTATGTATGGTAACGTGATGGTTTTGGTCGGAGTTTCATGTGGCTGTTTCTGTGTGGTGGGAGAGACAGCTTGGCGGATAGTACGGTCAGAGTATCCGTTCATCCTGAGGGCCCGATGTACATGTCTTAATTCACCGGTCAGGTGGTGTTTGTCAGAAATGCCAGGAACACACAAAAAAAAAATCTAAAATTATCTTCTTGGTTCTTTCGGTAAAGTCACGTAGAAGGGAAGTAATAAAATAAAAAAAAATAAAACATAATAAAATGAAATAATTCTCACGACGTTTCGGCTACAACGCAAGCAGCCGTCTTCAGGTGAAAACGGCTGCTTGCGTTGTAGCCGAAACGTCGTGAGAATTATTTCATTTTATTATGTTTTATTTTTTTTATTATTTTATTACTTCCCTTCTACGTGACTTTACCGAAAGAACCAAGAAGATGAATCCCTGCAGTCACGAAAGCTTTAAATCGAAATCTTGTTAAGAACACAAAGCATAAAAAATAGATCTCGCGTCTAAATCCCTCTCTCGCCCCTGCCCCTCCCTACCCCCTCCCCTCGTCCCCCAGCCACCCTCCACCCTCCACCCCCTTCCCCTATAAAGTGCCACTGACGGCCACCACTTAACACCCCTCCCCCTACTCCCCACCCCCCCCCCATTATATTCCTCTCTTGCTATTGACAAAGGAAGACGGGAATCATCTCTGATGGTGGACGCCTTCAATGAAGCGTTCGGCTCAGTGATGGCGAATGCGGAGTTCACCTTTGACAAAGAGCCACACGTGCACCGCGCGCACAATCACGCGCGTGCACACGCGTGAGTGTGCGCGCGTGCACACGCGTGAGTGTGCGCGCGTGCACACGCGTGAGTGTGCGCGCGTGCACACGCGTGAGTGTGCGCGCGTGCACACGCCCCCCCCTCCCCCCCCCCCAGGTTTAGCCTTAAGATGCCGTCGTGGCAATTGCTTTGAGCGAGTAGCACCGATGAAAGCCAGCACGGCACATTCAGGAGTGGGTGGGTGGCCATCAGCTCACGCCCGGCCGCCTTTGTCTCTTCCAGCGCCGATGTTTTACGCACCGCACCAGGAACACACGCACAAAGACAAAGACAAAGACCCCCCCCCCCGTATAGCCTTCAACAGACTGCTGGGGTAAGGTCGGCCGGACGCCTTTGTCTCCCCAGAGGCGATGTTTATATATCTCACCAGGTTCTCGTTTGAGGCTGAGTCGACCTAGGGGAGGCCCAGCACCGGTTCAGATGACCGTCATTGGTGTTGGCCGTGAGCGGTAATCGAACCCGGGTCGTCAGGTTCATAGCGCAGCGCGCTGACTGCTACACTACCGCTCACTACGTACACAACACACACACAGACAGATGCACGCACATACACAGGCACACATGCAACAAATATCACTCACGCAGCCTATGCATCCATTCGCTCAGGGCGGCAACAGTCGTGTTAGCCAGCACCTCCTGAGACACATGGCCAGCGCCGACGAGACGCGGTGTTCTTCCTTCCTCCTCCCGCCCCCTCGTCCTCCTCCCGGTCACCTCTAGAGCCCATGCCTGCCGCGGTCTATCTCCAACCTCCAAGTTGTTTACCCTCTGCTCCTCAATTCCGTACAGGTGTCCCACCCATCAACCCCACTAACACCCCCCCGCCCACCGCCACCACCACCCCCTACGCCTTCTACCCGCTGCACATCTCAACCACCCTCCGCTTATACTCTTAGGTTTTTTTCCGGTAAAGTCACGTAGGTAAAAAATAAAATAAAAAAATTACTAAAAATAATAATAGAAATAAAATAAAATAATAAATCACGACGTTTCGGAGGCAACACAGGTGGGACCGTCACAGCTAGATTTGCTGTATCAAGTGAGGCAAAGATTCCAAGATATAAGTTCTTAAATACAAGTTAAGGGAGGAGGAGGGAGGGAGGGGCTTATATGAATGTGGTAGCCAATGAATGGAACGTATTGGGAGGGGGGGCGGGGCTAAAAGAGTGCATGTGGAACTGTTGGTGCACCTGTTGGTGCACATGCTAGAAGAGAACGAAAACGCCCATGTTGTTTTACCCAGTGTTGGTTGGCAATCAAATACAAAAAGGAGAGTACTGTTAAACGCTGGGGATGTTAACACTCCCTCCGCTTCCTCCGCTCCTTGCCCTATCCCTCCCTCCCTCCACGAAACTCGATCGCATTCTCCGTTTGGCGTTCCTCCAAGCGCGGAGGCATCAATTGTCGCTCTAGAAGGGGCGCCTTCCTGAGATGCCCTCTCGTGCAGATTGCAGGTTTCAGAATCTTTGTCCATGCAAGGAGGAATCCGATGAGCGACTAAGCTCTTCTGCTCACACATGTCCGGCGGGGCAGGTCAGAACGTCACAATAGCAACACATCATTAAAAAAACCACACACAAATAAAACGAAGACATGTTTTTGTATCTTACCAGGTAAAGCCCACTGAGCTATTCGCTTCGTTTTCAGAAGCGACCTGACTATCACAAATGACCGCATCTCAACGCAGTGGTGTGAGCAGGCAATTGCAGGGTTGCGCCTCTATCCGTTCACCGGTGTTACCGCCGCGGCGTGGTGCCTGCAAGTGAGAGGCCCATCGCGATCTTATTCTTCTTCTTTTTGGGGATTGCAACAGATCACACATTGATGTCGAGACGGGATATCCCACTCGACTGGTTCAGGAGTGGCCGAGTGGATTTGGTTCAGATCGCCATTGAGCGATCCAATCGGGGGCAGTCCGTTTACGAGATGTCGAAGATGCGTCACGTGGTCTGAGATGTGTCACGTGGTCTGAGATGTGTCAAGGTGGTCTGTGATGCGGCACGTGGTCTGAGTTGTGTCACGTGGTCTGAGTTGCGTCACGTGGTCTGAGATGCGTCACGTGGTCTGAGATGTGTCACGTGGTCTGAGTTGCGTCACGTGGTCTGAGATGTGACACGTGGTCTGGGATGTGTCAAGGTGGTCTGTGATGCGGCACGTGGTCTGAGTTGTGTCACGTGGTCTGAGTTGCGTCACGTGGTCTGAGATGCGTCACGTGGTCTGAGATGTGTCACGTGGTCTGAGTTGTGTCACGTGGTCTGAGATGTGACACGTGGTCTGAGATGTTTCACGTGGTCTGAGATGCGGTACGTGGTCTGAGATGTGTCACGTGGTCTGAGATGCGTCACGTGGTCTGAGTTGTGTCACGTGGTCTGAGATGTGTCACGAGGTCTGAGATGCGGCACGTGGTCTGAGATGCGGCACGTGGTCTGAGATGCGGCACGTGGTCTGAGATGCGTCACGTGGTCTGAATTGCGTCACGTGGTCTGAGATGCATCACGTGGTCTGAGATGTGTCACGTGGTCTGAGATGCGTCACGTGGTCTGAGATGCAGCACGTGGTCTGAGATGAGTCACGGGGTCTGAGATGCGTCACGTGGTCTGAGATGCGGCACGTGGTCTGAGATGCGTCACGTGGTCTGAGATGTGACAACCACCCACGGTCACAATCTGGACTCTCGTTTAATGTCCCCATCGATGGAGAAAGTTGTCCCCGCGTCTTCCGTGGAGTGTGATCCGATTCCAAGAGGACGCCGGGATCTTCCTCGCGAGGTCAGATCCGGGTTGGAGGGCGGTGGGAGTCGCGGACGATGGATGCCTGCAGCGAGGTTGGTGTTTTGCCCCCAGAGCTTCCCTCCAATCGTGCCTCGCCACCGCTACTAAAGCGGCATTAACCAACGTTGGTTGAAGTGTGCCATTTGAGGCCAAGACGCGCTTTGTTTTCCCTTTTTGGTTTTGTCAGTCGCCATGGTAACGCCGATGCAGTATCGATCCCTCTCCCCGCAGCGCATTCATTCCGCGTTCTGCCGAGGGCCACACGACGCGGTTGGTCGGAGGAGGATCGGGGAGTGGTGGCGCAGTGGTTAGGGCGCTGCGATCCTGCCAACCCGTCAACATCGCCCGAGTTCGATTTCCAGTCACGGCTCACCGGTCGAAAAACTGCTCCAGATGAAGATTGCTCTCTTTGTTTTGTGTTGAACCCAAAAAAAAAATATATATTTTTAATGTAGAATGACGAGAGTCGATATTTTGCTCATGAGCGGGAATAGTATATGAGCGGTGGCGCAGTGATTAGCACACCGCGTTACGAATGTGAGCAAGCGAGCGGTATCAGAACCGGTCCTGCACATCCCTTAGTTCGACTCGGCTTAAATAGAGCACCTGGTGGGCTGTGTCAACATCGGCACTGGGGAGACAAAGACGGCCGGGGCGTGGTGATAATCATAGCACCCCCTCGTGTGCACTGCCGACCTCAATAGGTGATCGCTAACAGTACTTGCACCTTCTTCTTGGTTCTTTCGGTAAAGTCACGTAGAAGGGAAATAATAAAATAATATAAATAAAACATAATAAAATAATTCTCACAACGTTTCGGCCACAACGCAAGCAGCCGTCCTCAGGTGAAGACCAGGTCTGTCGGAGAGACAGCGTCTGACAGACCTGGTCTTCACCTGAGGACGGCTGCTTGCGTTGTGGCCGAAACGTCGTGAGCATTATTTTATTATGTTTTATTTTTATTATTTTATTATTTCCCTTCTACGTGACTTTACCGAAAGAACCAAGAAGATGAATCCCTGCAGTCACGAAAGCTTTAAATCGAGTACTTGCACCCCTACAGTATACTGTATACTCACACGACAATAAGAAAAAATGCTTTTCGGGAAACACGTTTCAAATGTAATTCTCACCAGGCACCCACAGGGCGAACAAGTCCTGGCATCTCTGTTGATGTGCTATGAAGAAGGGCCGTTGCCTGAAACGTCATCTACGGGCACAGTGTTATTAACGGACTTAATTCTAGATTTGAAGCTTTCGTGACTGCAAGGATTCATACTCTTGAGTTTGTTTCGGTAAAGTCACGTAGGTAAAAAATAAAATTACTGAAAGTAATAATAGAAATAAAATAAAATAATAAATCACGACGTTTCGGAGGCAACACAAGTCTCCGTCATCAGGTGGGACCGTCACTCACTCGATGCAGTAATTTTAGCTGTGACGGTCACCGCTGATGACGGAGACTTGTGTTGCCTCCGAAACGTCGTGATTTTTTTATTTTATTTCTATTATTACTTTTATTAACTTTAATTTCATTTTTTACCTACGTGACTTTACCGAAAAAAACCTAAGAGTATTAACGGACTTGTTGAGTAAATGTTTGTTGTTGTTGTTGTTTGTGCTCGTGTTGTTGTTTGTTGTTGTTTGTGCTTGCGTATCGCTGCAAACGCGGCATCGGCAAGCAGCAAGCAATTCGTTATACGGGCACATCTCGCCGCACGCGGGGGGGAGGGGGGGGGGTTACGTTCCTGGAAAATTGCCGTGTTAGGCAAAACCGCGGTCGACAAAATAATTATAAACCTCATGGTAAAACTAGGATTGCGTTGCTGTGTTCCCAAATGATCGCTCCCTCCCACCGTAACAAAGCTCTGCCCCCTCCCCCCCAAAACCATATTTCCATTTTGAAAATAAAACATGCTTCAAATCGCTTTAAACTATTGTCATTGTAGTGCGTATTTAATGTGCCGCTGCACTCTGATGTTGTAGGAGAAAACATTTATTAAAAAGTCTATTTAATTAAGTAGAACGTGTTGTCTATATTCGTTTAAAGTTGCGCATTTGATGTGACGTCACATTTCTCCCCCCCCCCCCTCGTCACACATCGTCACAAATGTCTGACCCCCCCCCCCCCAGGTGCGTGACGTCATTTATAGACGGCTCCCAAGGGGCTGGTGAGGTTGGTGGGTGAGGTGGGGGAGGGGGCGGGGCGGGGGGTGATGCCCCCCCCCCTCGCTCCCTCCCCCCTTCTCCAGTGCCCATCCGCGTGTCTCACCCCATGCGTTCCCAGGTGGCTCAGCTGCCGATGTGTGCGCGAATGAATTTCTCATCCATCAGAATCGCTCTCAATTCCAGACGTACACAGTTTTTTTGTTGGTTTTTTTCTCCCTCTCTCTCCTCTCTCTCCTCTCTCCTCTCCTTTTTAAAGGCAGTCTATATATCCCCCGGCGATTGCCTCGTTCAATATCTACACCGGTGGACGGATGGATGGATAGCTACGTGGATGAATAGATGACGCGTACTCTATTTATCAGCAGCCTGCGCTGTGCACATTAAATCTCGACAAAACACCCCCCCGCATTTCTTGAGAATTCCTGTTTTTGTTGTTAAGTGTGTTGTCCTTCAACCCGCACCGCCGATTAGCGCGGTTGGCCGCGTACGGTGCGAAAGAAGTTCAACACACGTATTGATATCAGCTAAATATATGTTGTGAGCGGTAGCGAAGTGGTTAGCGCTTCGAACCCGGCGACCCGAGTTCAAATCCCGCTCATGGCCAACGCCATTGGCGGTTTTTTTAACCGGTCCTGGGCCTCCCCTAGGTCGACTCAGCCTCAAATGAGTACCTGGTGCGGTGTGTAAACATCGCCACTGGGGAGACAAAGGTGGTCTGGCATGGTGCTGGCCACCCCTTTGTGTACCTTTCTTGCCTCAATAGGTGCTCGCTAACAGCACTTGCCCCAACAGTTTGCTCAGGCTATACGGGGGGTCTTTGTCTTTGTTTGTATGTATGTATGTATGGGGAGAATATCACTCACGAAGACGTGGAGCAGTGTAGACTTTCGGATTGACTGGAGCCAACGGTGTCAAGGTCGGCCTCAGTGGAGGAGGAGAAGGTTCGTGAAGGACGCTTCTGGGCGGTCAGAGGCAGTCGCCCTTCAGCAACAATGGAGGGTAGAGGAGCGACGCTCACAATAACGAGCGGAGCGCCGGGCGGATAAAATGCAGGCAGGTTGGTACAGTGGAGGAGCACAGGTGGTGCGTCGGCCAGTCATCTGAGTCAGTCAACCCATGACACCTGGGTCTGTCCCATGACCTCCTGCCAGCAGCGAGCCTTCGACGCTTCACGTGGCCTCAAGGTGCACCTAGTCTGGTATGAGCGCCGTGGTGGCGTCACCGCGTTTGTTGCTGCTGCTGTTGTTGTTGTTGTCGGCGCACTCCACTAACGAACCACTCATCTCACGGATGTTCGATTACCGGTTGCGGTTAACATGAGTAGCGAGTATCTTGGAGAGACAAAGACGGCCGGGATTAATGGCAGGCCCACACCGCCCCTCGTATGCGTCATAGGTGCTCACTCACAGCACTTGCCCCAACAGTTCACGAGAGGCTATATTGGGGATCTCTGTCTTTCGTTTTTACGAACTCGCATTCGCCTCTGCGCCAGTGGGTGGTGAGTGAGGGAGAGGACTTGCCAACATACACGTGTGCTGCAAAGATAAAGCTCCCCCGTGTCACCTACAAAGGCTGTTTGGGCAAGTGCTGTTAGCGAGCAGCACCATCTGAAGGCCTAGACGGCACCTCAAGGTGGGTGGGTGGCCAGCACCACGCCCGGCCGCCTTTGTCTCCCTAGCGGCGATGTTCGCACATCGCACCAGGGTACTTATTTGAGGCTGAGTCGACCTAAGCGAGGCCCAGGACCGCTTCAGATAATCATTACAGGTGTTGGTGGCCGTAAGCAGAAATCGACCGCGGGTTACATGGGCCGATTCGCGGCGCAGCGCGCTCACCGCTGCACCACCGCTCCCCACATAGACCACTACACTCCGGCTCCACGCACATGACACGCGCACACCTCATGACACCAAGAGAAAGCGAGAGATAGCATCGTGCAATTAGTGCGCGCCAATTAACGCCATCCTAACCACCGCGTGGAAGCAGCAGCGGCGGTAGCAGCGGTAGCGAAAACAACTGCACGCTCAGGGCTCCCGGTATCACTCCATCCCATTGAAGATCACAGCTTTGATGTAGATTTCAAACGGCGCGTTAGCGGGCAAAAAAAAGATAATGGGAGGGCGCTCCTTTAGAAGAAGCGTGACGAGTTGAAAGAGTGTTCGAGAGAGAGAGAGAGGAGGGGGAGAGGAGCGAGGGTTGTAAGAAATGGGGGAGTGGGTGGTGTTGGTGTTGGGAAGAGATCCGCCTCTGTGGAGGAGGCTCGTGACGGACGCTGCTACTGGGCAGCTGGAGGCAGTCGCCCTCCAGCATCAACGGAGGGCAAGAGGAGAGACGCTCACAACAACGAGCGGAGCGCCGGGCGGATAAAATACGGGCAGGTTGGCACAGTAAGGGGGTACAGCTGGTGCGTCGACCCGTCATCTCAGTCGGTCAACACGTGACCTCCCTGTCAGCGAGGCATTCGACACTTCACGTGGCCTCAAAGTACACCTAGCCTGGCACAGGCGCCGTGGTGACGTCGCCGTCACTTGGTGGCGAATGGCGGGGATTGATGTTGGTGGGGAGAGAGGATGGAGAAATAAAGAGAGGACGAACGCAGATCAAAGCCAAAGACAAAAAAACTTTTCTTTTTATACAAGCAAGCAGCGTCTCGCGGAGTATTTGAGTTCAGACGAGTGGCTATTAAGGGGCTGGGGAGTTTGTTCCGAAGCACACATAGATCACTATGATGATGATGATGATAATTGCGATGAGAGATGGACGCCAATTAGAGACGTTGGGTGCACGTGGTGGAGTAACAATGAAGGCATCGGCCGTTTTAAAAAGTTTTTTTATATCTCCGAGCGCACGCGTTGAATAAGGGAGGGGGGGGGGGTGCAGTCGTGAGCGTACTGGACACAATGGACCAGGCCAACCTGGAATTGGATTCCCGGTCACGGCTGAACGTCTGTTCAAATCGCTCTCACGTACACAATGTACTCATGTACGCACGCACACACGCATGCACCAAACAAAGACAACGATCTCTCGTATAGCCTTAGCAGACTGTTGGGGTAGCAGTCTTATGAGGCTGAGTCGACCTAGCGGAGGCTCAGGACCGGTTCAGATAATCGTCACCGGTGTTGGCCGTGAGCGAAAATCGAACTCGGGTCGCCGGGTTCGTAGCGCAGCGCGCTGACCACTACACTACCGCTCCTCACAAGGGGCGGGGTGGGTAAGGGGACACACACACACACTCACACGTAGACACTCACACGTAGACACACTCACACACTCATACGTAGACACACTCACACGTACACACACGTAGACAAACACACACACTCACACACGTAGACACACACACTCACATGTAGACACACACACACTCACATGTAGACACACACACGTAGACAAACACACCCGTAGACACACACACGTAGACACACACACACTCACACACTCACACGTAGACTCACACACGCAGACAAACACACACACACGTAGACACTCACACGTAGACTCACACACGTAGACTCACACCCGTACACACACACTCACACGTACACGCACACTCACACGTAGACACACACACACGTAGACAAACACACACACACTCACACGTACACACACACTCACATGTCGACACACGGATAAGTACACGCACATAGACAAAAGGCTAAATATCCGCTGTATAGTAGTTAACAGACTGTCGGGGCAAGCGCTGTTAGCGAACACCTATGAAGGCTGGCACGGTGGGTGGCCCACACCACGCCCGGCCGCCTTTGTCTCCCCAGTGGCGATCGTTACACATCACACCAGGTGCTCATTTGAGGCTGAGTCGACCTAGGGGAGGCCCAGGACCGGTTCAGATCATCGTCACCGGTGTTGGCCGTGAGCGGGAATCGAACCCGGGATCGCAAGGTTCGTAGCGCAGCGTAGCGCTAACCGCTACAACACCGCTCCCCACACAGAGACGTACACACACACGTAGACGAACACACGTAGACACATACACACGTAGACACACACACGCACACGCGCGCGCGCGCACACAAGACGCGCAGTCATCATTACCGAGGGGGAGATTTATGGGCAGAGTGAAACGTCCTTCAGAGTCAGCTCTGCCCAGGTCCTTGATGGTAGCCCCGAGGCGTTCATAAGAGTCGCCTCCCCATCGCCCACTCCATCATCACAAATATTGACAGTCTGCAGTATTATTGTTATCATCATCATCATTATAATAGAGAATGATTCATCATCATGGAAAATTAATTATATCATCATCGAGAATGAACCATCATCATAATCATCATCGAAATAAATCATCATCATCATTGAGAATAAATCATCATCATAATCGAGAATTACTCATCATCATCATCATCCAGAATGAATAATCTTCACCATCACCATCAAATACACAGCGTGCTTCATGATAATTATCCATCTACTGCTGATGGCTTTCCCATGTAGATCATCAGCCACACATCATCGATTAGTTAAATCATCATCATCATCGAGACTGAGATTCCAAATCATAGCCGGCATCATCACCATCATCATGGTCGATTTACCCGACCAATCTCATCATCGTCATCATAGACGACGCCAATAACATAATCGACTCTTAGACCAAATAGCGATCCATAATGGATACAATTCATCGAATTGGCAAAGCGTTATTGTTACCCGCTCACACCAGCCAGCCAACCAGCGAACCCACGAACGCCTCCACCATCATCATCACCACCACCACCCCCTCTCTCTGCCTTCCCCCGCAGTATAAGCGGCATTAATTTACAATCACTGGCACATAAATGTCTTAATTATGGATCATCTGAGCGGCGTATACAACACGGACGCGTGTTTTGCAACACACAGAGCGACGAGACGTGACCTGCGCGTCTCCTCGTCAGCCACCAACACTCTCATACAACAATAACAACACAAATCCATAATAGAGGGAGGGGGGGTTTGGTTAAATATATACATGTGTCGTTAAACTCGCCACCACCCGACACAGCCAACTAGTAAGGGTTGCCACGTAAACAGAATGTGGCCAATTCGTCACTAGTACAACACACCGGTTGTGTGTTGGTGAGCAAAGCCACAACATTTACAATCTGAGTACGACGTTTCGCCAATAATTACAACTAGCTTCATCAGGCGACAGCGAGATTTGGTGGCGGTTTTAACAACACATTTATATATTTACGAGATCTAACCCCTCAAAATACTTGTATCATGGATTATATTGGTCGCGAAAGCCTCCATGTTAAACAACAACAATCATTTCAATTTAAAGCTTTCGTGACTGCAGGTATTCATCTTCTTGGTTCTTTCGGTAAAGTCACGTAGAAGGGAAATAATAAAATAATACAAATAAAATAATTCTCACGACGTGTCGGCCACAGGCTTGGAGCGTACAGCTTAAATATATGCTCCAAGCCTGGGGTGTTTCATTCAGACGCTGTCTTCCCGACAGACCAGTTCTTCACCTGAGGACGGCTGCTTGCGTTGTGGCCGAAACGTCGTGAGAATTATTTTATTATGTAAAAAAAATTATTATTTTATTATTTCCCTTCTACGTGACTTTACCGTCAGAACCAAGAAGAACAACAATCATGTCATATTACATACAACAACAGAGCCTCTGCGAGTCTCAAGACCAGGGGATTCCCACACTGCACCTCCTTCCCCTCCCACGATCACTCTCCGTCTCTCCGCGTCGCCCCATAATTCACTCCTCCCCATTCAAAGTCAAGCCGTCACACGCTGCACGCGCCTAATGATTGTTAAACACGTCCCACGGGATGCGCTATGCGAATCTAAAAAAACTATTTTATTTCACTAAACTCAACTATTTATTTTATTTGATCAGTTAAAGCCGACCGCGCTTTTTTTTTGCGCTTTTTTGAAGAAGCGACCTGACCACAAATGATAGCCCAACGAAGTGGGCTTATCGCGTGCAAATGTATTGCAGCCAAATACTCGAAACGCGTGATGTGGATTGTAAATGTGGAGGGAAAACCGGAGGTTGCAGAGAAACGTCCACGCGACCACGGGGAGAGAGAGAGAGAGACACCGCAAAGTCAAAATATTCAGCAGCAGGCCTCATGGTCGGGATCGAACCCACGACCTCCTGTATACCAGGCGAGGGAGTTAATATCTCCTAGCCACCGTGATGATGATGAGAGTGAGAGACACGCAACCTCCAAATATCCAGCAGGCGTCAGGGTCGGGATCGAACCCACGACCTCCCGCATGCCAGGCGAGGTAGTTAACATATCCTAGCCACCGTGATGACGATGAGAGAGAGAGAGACGCAACCTCCAAATATACAGCAGGCGTCAGGGTCGGGATCGAACCCACGACCTCCTGTATACCAGGCGAGGGAGTTAACATCTCCTAGCCACCGTGATGACGATGAGAGAGAGAGACACGCAACCTCCAAATATACAGCAGCAGGCGTCAGGGTCGGGATCGAACCCACGACCTCCCGCATGCCAGGCGAGGTAGTTAACATCTCCTAGTCACCGGCGAAGATCCATCCAGGCCACGCACGGGGTTGTTTTGACACCGCAGGTTCCACACAGATGGATTCAAGGGCGGGTAGAGATCTCCTCGTCGATGATCGCCACACGCGGAGTAGCAGTGGCAGCTGCATGCTGACAAGGAGGGTTCGGGGAGTCGCGCGGTCAACATCAGAACCTTTTTATACGCCTAGAGATGTCCAGTGTGGTTGGATACGCTGAGTAAGGAGGTGAGGAATCGAGCGTTGGACGACGAGCAGTGACAAGAGTGGAGAGGGGCTTGCCAACACGCACGAGCCTGCACAGACTGTTGGGGCAAGGGCTGTTAGCGAGCAGCCGTAACCTAAGGAAGCCCGGCACGGTCACACGATGAGTAGCCGCTTGCGGTGTGTGGACATCGCCACTGGGGAGACAAAGACGGCTGGGGGTGGTGCTGGCCACCCAATCCTTCGCGTGCCGTGCCGGCCTTCACAGGTGCTCTCTAACACCACTCGTCCCGAAAATCTATCCAGGCCATAGGGGGGGATTTGTCTTCGTGAAGGCAGGCCGACACCACGTCCGGCCACCTTTGTCTCCCCATTATTATTTATTTTTTACACACACTGCACCAGGTATTTACTTGAGGCTGAGTCGACCTAGGAGAAGCCCAGGAGCGGTTCAGATACTCGTCACGGGTGTTGGTGGCCGCGAGCGGCAACCGAAACCACGCGGAGTCGTCGGGTTCGGAGCGCAGCGCGCTAACCGCTGCGCCACCGCTCCCCGCCCCTATCACACACACACAGAAAGCCTGGCCTCCGCCTGTACCCCCTCAATTACCTCCACCATCAACCCCCCCCACTCCCGCCCCCCTCTCTCGTATCAGAGGGTTAAATTCCACCACATACGGTGGTTGTAAATCACCGCGTTCCTCTAATACATAACTCAAAATAATCAGCAGCGTCATCATGGAGGCTATAAATAATTATATAAATACGCAGACGGTGTACCGTCTCCCACCGTCGCCGACCCGTCTCTGCACGCAAACGAAGATGCATCAACAAATAAAAGTGTTTCCATAAATGATTTCACGCGATTTAAGACGATGTTTTACCCCCCCCCATCCCTTCGTCACACGGCGTCTCAAAATATGACGTCACAAAGCTCTGCCCCCCTAAAAAAAAAACATGCTTCAAATCGCTTTAAACTATTGTCGTTTTAGTACCTATTTAGTGTGGCGCTGCACTCTGATTTTGTAGGAGAAAACATTTATTAAAAAGTATATTTAATTAAATAGAACGTGTTGTCTATATTTATTTAAAGTTGCGCATTTTGATGCGACGTCACATTTCTCAACCCCCCCCCCCCCTCGTCACACATCCTCACAAATATCTGACCCCCCCCCACCTAGGTGCGTGACGTCATTTATGGACGGTCCCTTAACAGCTTCCGCAGGGCCTTCAAAGAGTGCCTAAGTTCAGTGGCATTGATTCAGCACGAGCTTGCCTTCAAACCCCTTCGCCTCGTCAGCAGAATCAGGGCTCGTCTCGAGTCACCGCTGGCAAACCGCCAAACGCGTATGGACAAGGGCTGGTTTCGACTGTCGGTGTCTCATCGGCAGGAGTCGGGCTCGCTTAGCTCACCGCTGGTTGAACCGCGAGGTGTGAGCGTGATGTGTTTCACCCCAGGTGAAGACTCCAGAGGCCCAGGATGGAGTCTCGTTTTGCAAGCGTGACCTGGGTGTCACCAACATGACAAAGGCAGTAACGACAACGACAACAACAACGACGACGACACACAAATAAACACAAAACAACAAAGCGCAGCGCCAATGCAGCGGAATAGACACCATAGGGGTCATCTTCTTGGTTCTTTCGGTAAAGTCACGTAGAAGGGAAATAATAAAATAATAAAAATAAAATCTAATCAAATAATTCTCACGACATTTCGGCTACAACGCAAGCAGCCGCAAGCAGCCGCCACCCGACGACGGCTGCTTGCGTTGTAGCCGAAACGTCGTGAGAATTATTTTATTATGTTTTATTTTTATTATCTTATTATTTCCCTTCTACGTGACTTTACCGAAAGAACCAAGAAGATGAATCCCTGCAGTCACGAAAGCTTTAAATCGAAACCATAGGGGCCGTTTTTAGCAAGTGCACTCTCTCCGGGTTCACATTTGAGGATATTTTTCAAGATAGTTGGGGGGGGGGGGTCCTTTAAAATGCGTCGAGGAGGAAGAAAATGCAAACGGGACGAGACTGGCAGATGCGCCCAGTTGCAGGGATGATCACAGGATGCGGTTGGACCATCTCTCGCGTTCCTCCTGTGCGCGCGTTAGGGTCGACTCAGCCTTAAAGGAACGAGAGAGAGCGTCCTGTTGCGGCGGGGAAAATATCAGCGTCGCGGAGATTGTTGATGGGTTGTTGGACGTGTGTGATGCTGGCCACGCCATCGCAATGTGTGCTCGCTGACGGTATATTTAAGGCTGAGTCGACCTAGGTGAGCCCCCCACAATACGCAAAGACAAAGATCCCCCACCCTCCGAATGGCGTTAACAGACTTGTGTAGCAAGTGCTGTTAGCGAGTAGCACCTATGAAGGCCGGAACGGCACGCGTGGGGGATGGTGGCCAGCACCACCTCGGCCAGCACCAGGTAATCGTTTGAGGCTGAGTCGACCTAGTGAAGGCCCAGGACCGGGTCAAATAATCGTTACTGGTGTTGGCCGTGAGTTAGAATCGAACTCGCGTCGCCTGGTTCGTAGCACTGCGCGTAAACCGCTACACTCCCGCTGCCCACTACACACACACAAAACAAAGACAAAGATCCCTCGTAAAAGCTTAACAGACTGTTGGGGCAAGTGCTGTTAGCGAGCACCTATGAAGGCCGGAACGGCACACGGGGAGATGGGTGGCCAACACCACGCCTGGCCGCCTTTGTCTTCCCAGTGGCGATGTTTATACACCACACCAGGTACTAATTTGAGGCTGAGTCGACCTAGGGGAGGCCCAGAACCGGGGCCTCCCCTAGGTCACCGGTATTGGCCGTGATCGGGAATCAAACCCGGGTCGCCAGGTTTGTAGCGGAGCGCACTAACCGCTACACCACCGCTCCTCACACCAACACACACACACACCAATAAAGACAAAGATCCCCCGTATAGGCTTAACAGACTGTAGGGGCAAGTGCTGTTAGCGAGCACCTATGAAGGCCGGCACGGCACACGGGGAGGTGGGTGGCCAACACCACGCCTGGCCGCCTTTGTTTTCCCAGTGGCGAAGTTAACACACCACACCAGGTACTAATTTGAGGCTGAGTCGACTTAGGGGAGGCCTCAGAACCGGTTTAGATAATCGTCACTGGTGATGGCCGTGAGCGGGAATCGAACCCGAGTCGCCAGGTTTGTAGCGCAGCGTGCTAACCGATACACACACCAACATACACATACACCAACACACACACACACCAACACACACACCCCAACACACACACGCCAACACACACACACTAATTATATCTACACACACCAACACACACACACACCAGCACACACACAACAACACACCAACATACACACCAACACACACCCCAACACACACACACCAACACACCTACACACACACACCTACACACACACGCCAACACACACACCAACACACACACACACACCAACACACACACACACACACCAGCACACACAACAACACACCCCAACACACACACACACACACACCAACACACACACACACACCAACACACACACCCCAACACACACACCCCAACACACACACACGCCAACACACACACACACTAATTATATCTACACACACCAGCACACACACAACAACACACACCAACACACACCAACACACACACCAACACACACACACTAATTATATCTACACACACCAGCACACACACAACAACACACACCAACACACACCAACACACACCAACACACACACACATACACACACACACCAACACACACACACACCAACACACACACCAACACACACACACCAACATACACACCAACACACACACACACCAACACACACACAACAACATACACACCAACACACACACACACCAACACACACACCAACACACACACACCAACATACACACCAACACACACACACACCAACACACACACCAACACACACACACCAACACACACACACACCAACACACACACCAACACACACACACCAACATACACACCAACACACACACACACCAACACACACACCAGCACACACACAACAACACACACCAACACACACCAACACACACCAACACACACACACATACACACACACACCAACACACACACACACCAACACACACACCAACACACACACACCAACATACACACCAACACACACACACACCAACACACACACAACAACATACACACCAACACACACACACACCAACACACACACCAACACACACACACCAACATACACACCAACACACACACACACCAACACACACACCAACACACACACACCAACACACACACACACCAACACACACACCAACACACACACACCAACATACACACCAACACACACACACACCAACACACACACCAACACACACACACCAACATACACACACCAACATACACACCAACACACACACACACCAACACACACACCAACACACACACACCAACATACACACCAACACACACACACACCAACACACACACCAACACACACACACCAACATACACACCAACACACACACACACCAACACACACACAACAACACACACCAACACACACACCAACACACACACACCAACATACACACCAACACACACACACTAATTATATCTACACACACACACCAACACACACACACCAACACACACACACACCCCAACACACACACACCAACACACCTACACACACACACATACACACACACGCCAACACACACACCAACACACACACCAACACACACACACACCAACACACACCCCAAACACACACACACCAACACACACACATCAACACACACAAACACACACACACACACCAGCACACACACAACAACACACCCCAACACACACACACCAACACACCAACACACACACACCAACACACACACACACCAACACACACACCTACACACACACACCAACACACACACCTACACACACACACCAACACACACACACCAACACACCAACACACACACACTAATTATATCTACACACACACACCAACACACACACCAACATACACACACCAACACACAACAACAACACACCCCAACACACACACACCAACACACCTACACACACACACCAACACACACACACTAATTATATCTACACACACGCCAACACACACACACCAACACACACACACCAACACACACACACCTACACACACACACACCAACACACACACACCTACACACACACCAACACACACACACCAACAACAACACACCCCAACACACACACACCAACACACCAACACACACACGCCAACACACACACACCAACACACACACACCAACACACACACACCTACACACACACCAACACACACACACCAACACACCAACACACACACACCAACATACACACACCAACACACAACAACACACACACCAACATACACACACACTAATTATATCTACACACACACACCAACACACACACACCAACACACCAACACACACACACCAACACACACACACCTACACACACACCAACACACACACACCAACACACCAACACACACACACCAACATACACACACCAACACACAACAACACACACACCAACATACACACACACTAATTATATCTACACACACACACCAACACACACACACCAACACACCAACACACACACACCAACACACACACACCAACATACACACACCAACACACCAACACACACACACCAACACACACACTAATTATATCTACACACACGCCAACACACACACCAACACATACACCAACACACACACCAACACACACACCAACACACACACCAACACACACACCAACACATACACCAACACACACACCAACACACACACACCAACACACACACACCAACACACACACACTAATTATATCAACACACACCAACACCAACACACCAACACACACACCAACACATACACCAACACACACACCAACACATACACCAACACACACACCAACACATACACCAACACATACACCAACACACACACCAACACACACACCAACACACACACCAACACATACACCAACACACACACCAACACATACACCAACACACACACCAACACACACACACCAACACACCAACACACCAACACACTAATTATATCTACACACACGCCATGCCCACGCAGTAAACCTCGCCCCCCCCCCCGCCCGCCCGCCCCCGCGCGCACTATCGCTCGCTCTCCTCCCCGCGACGTTTAATGAAGAAATAATCTCTTGCCTTGCCGACACCGGAGAGCTTCAGGAGGGGGGTCTCCGAAGACGATCCTTTAAGCAACGTTTCCTCCCCATGAATTAAAAAAAAATCTGCGCGCAGCGCTCGGACAACCGATCACGGGGAAGAGCGGTGGCGCGCTTGAACGGGAATCGTTCCGATTCCGAACATCATCACCCCCCCCCCCCCACATTTGCTCAAGTGATTGTATGGGGCCAGTCATCCATTCGACGGGAAGGGAATGTGCCTGGCTAACAGCCATCACGAACTCCACAGACAACGCTCCCGCCCCCTATCGCCTTGAACTGACTGTCAGTGGCAAGTGCTGTGTTGCGGGCAGCGACCCCCCCCAATGAAGGTCGCCACGGCAGGCGAAGGAGCTGGGTTGCCCGGTGCCACCCCCAGCCGCCTTTGTCTCCCCAGTGGCGATGTGCTCACACCGTGCCAGGAGGTTACCGCACTCGTTGGAGTCGTAGCCCCAGATGGCTGTTAAGGCGACACGGGGGAGCCTCGTCTCAGAGATTCCCCCCCGTGGCCTTGATCGCTTATTGGTGCGAGTGGGTGTTAGAGAGCACCTGTGAAAAAATAATAGAAATAAAATAATAAATCACGACGTTTCGGAGGCAACACAAGCTTCCGTCTTCGGGTGGGACCGTCACAGCGCAATTGCTGTATCTATTATTTTTTCCATTATTATTTATTATTTCTTTTTTTATTTATTTCCTACCTACGTGACTTTCCGAAAAAATCCAAGAGTATGAATCCTCGCAGTCACGAAAGCTTCACATCTAGAATTAGCACCTGTGAAGGCCGGCACGCCACGCGAAAGATTGGGTGGCAAGCACCACCCCCAGCCGCCTTTGTCTCCCCAGTGGCGATGTCCACACACCGCAAGCGGCTACTCATTTGCAGGCGTCCAGTGACCGTGCCGGGCTTCCTTAGGTTACCGGTGCTCGCTAACAGCCCTTGCCCCAACAGTCTGTGCAGGCTCGTGCGTGTTGGCAAGCCCCTCTCCACTCTTGTCACCTCCTTACTTCGCCGTCTTTGTCTCCCTACGTGGCGATGTCCACGCATCACCACACACACACACAGCAAACGGCTGCTCATGTGTAGGCCAGAGGTCGCAAACGGGTTTTGATTACTTACCCATACCCGGCCGCACCAGGGTCGCAAACGGGTACCCGTACCCTACCCGATACCCGGCTACCCGTACCCGGCCGGGTATCAGGTAGGGTATCGGGTACCTGATTGCGACCTCTGAGATGAAGCCATGTTGCAGGCGCGGGTGGGTTGATTCTAGGAACTTGAATTGTGAGAAGAGACAAGACGTTGGGAAATGAGTGACAAACGGTGACTCACCAGTGACTCACGGTCTACCCGTACCCGTACCCGGCCGCACCAGGGTCGCAAACGGGTACCCGTACCCGTACCCGGCCGGGTACGGGTAGCCGGGTATCGGGTAGGGTACGCGTATCGGGTACCCGATTGCGACCTCTGGTGTATGCTGCTCCGTTGTGACCGTGTCGGGCTCCCTTGGCTCGCTGCACTCGCTCACAGCACTTGCCCCACAAGTCTGTTGAAGGCTGTGCGTGTGGGTGGCGTGGGTAGCGGTGTTTCGTCTTCGTGCGTGGGCTCGCACACCACGCAGCAACAACCCTCGAGCAATGTCACGGAGGCGACAGACGGACTCGCGATGGGCTCACGTGCACAGGTGTTCGCACAGCGATAGCATTACTCGCCTCGGCCTGGCCCATCGCAATTAAAGTTTCCCCGACTGTTTTACTCTTCTGTTGCTGCTGCCGCTGCCGCCGCTGCTGCTGCTAAGAAATAAACAAAGAAAATCAGTGCACGGTGATAAGGCAGCCCCAGTCGGACGCGTGTTTCAGCGAGAATTGTCTTATAACGGTTGCGGAACAATAACAACAACAACAGAAGTCAACTGAGTGACGCGAGAGCGATTTGGTTGCGCTGCGCTCACATGGAAATGGTCACGCGCGGTGCACGCCGCGTGAATTGACGGCTCGGCCACGTGTGTAGGTGTGTGTGTGTATGTGTATGGAGGTGTGTGTGTGTATGTGTGTGTATGTGTGCGTGTGTATGTGTGCGTGTGTATGTATGTGTGTGTAGGTGTGTATGTGTAGGTGTGTGTCTGTGTGTGAAGGTGTGTATGTGTGTGTATGTGTGTGTATGTGTGTATGTGTGTAGGTGTGTGTGTGTGTAGGTGTGTGTGTGTAGGTGTGTGTGTGTATGTGTGTGTAGGTGTGTGTGTGTGTAGGTGTGTGTGTGTATGTGTGTGTAGGTGTGTGTGTATGTGTGTATGTGTGTGTAGGTGTGTGTGTGTGTGTAGGTGTGTGTGTGTATGTGTGTGTAGGTGTGTGTGTGTATGTGTGTGTAGGTATGTGTGTGGGGAGCGGTAGTGTAGCGGTCAGCGCGCTGCGCTACGAACCTGGCGACCCGAGTTCGATTCCCGCTCACGGCCAACACCGGTGACGATTATCTGAACCGGTCCTGGGCCTCCCCAAGGTCGAGTCAGCCTCAAATGAGTACCTGGTGCGATATGTGAGCGTTGCCACTAGGGAGACAAAGGCGGCCGTGCGTGGTGCTGGCCACCCACCCCTCGTTTGCCGTGCCGGCCTTCATAGGTGTTCGCTAACAGAACTTGCCCCAACAGTCTGTTAAGGCTAGACAGGGGATCTTTGTCTTTGTGTGTGTAGGTGTGATTGGTGTAGCCCGCATGTCCAGCGACCGCATGGCCAAGCAGCTTCTGTTTGGCCGCATAGAGGGATGGGGGGGTGAGAAGAGATGGAGCTGATGCGGTACGGGAGGATATGGAGCTTAGTGGACTTTTGCCAACGAACGGTCGGCCTCTGTGGAGGCCGACCGTTCGTTGGCAAAAGTCGTGAAGGACGCTACTGGGCAGTTGGAGGCAGTCGCCCTTCCAGCAACAACTGAGGGCAGAGGAGCGACGCTCAGAACAACGAGCGGAGCGCCGGTGCGGGCTAAAATACAGCAAGTTGGCACAGTAGGGGCCACAGCTGGTCTGCATCTACCGATCATCTCAGCCGACCCATGGCACCTGAGTCTGTCCCGTGATCCGGTCCTAGCCAGCGAGCCTTCGACACTCCATTTAATAGCCTCAAAGTGCACCTGGCCTGGCACAGACGCCGTAGTGGTCTTGGTCTTGGGTATAGAGGCGGCAGCGGTAGCGTACGGTCAGCACGCTGCGCCACGAACCCGTACGCACGGCTGATGATGAGCCAAGTTCGATTCCCGCTCTCAGGGGCACCGAGAGCGGTGACGATTTTCTGAACAATGTCCTGGGCCTCCCCCCTAGGTCGACTCAGCCTCAAACGAGTATCTGGCGCGACGTGTACACGTGTCAACGTCGCCACGAGGGAGACAAAGGCGGCCGGCCGTCGCGTTGGTCACATGCATTCCCTCGTGCGTCGTTCGGGCCTTCGTAGGTGCTCGCTAACAGCACTTGCCCCAATAGTCTGTTAAAGGTTATACGGGCGGTCTTCGTTTTTGGAGTAATTGGCAGTATCCACTCAAACTGACCTGTGAACATTTCAGACGTGTGCCTGTATAGCAAGGCCGTAGCCATGGAGTCAACATTGGGGGGGGGACCAAATCTTCTAGGGTGTCTGGGGGTCCTAACTCAGAAAAAAATATATAAATTTGAAAACTAATTTCCTACCTAAAACATAAAAAAAATCACTAATACATCGAATGGAATGTTTATTTATTTTTTACATTAATGTCTAATAGTGTATTGTATTACATTTTTCTGTTTATACTTTTTTTTTACCATTTCTTGTTTCATTGTATGTAATGACAGAGATTAGGGATTAATAAAGTCCAACCATAACCACAATCATCATATGAACAGAAATCTATGCATTGATTTATATGAAGACAAGTCCAGATATTGTGGCCAAGGTTTAGCAAATTGCTGTTTTTATTTACAAAGCATAGCAATTATTTTTTATAGCAATATATTGGGGAGGGATATTTTGAGCATATTTGAATCTTGGGGGGGATGTGGCCCCCCCAATATTTGTTATAATTACGGTTATGCTGTATAGATGCATTCATTTGACGATGTTCTTCATCAGCTTCCTTCAATATCTATATATTTACATACATATTTGTATTCAGGCAGTTGGTTAGGTTCAGTGAAAACAATGGGTGAGGTTATGTTTCCATGAAAAAGCGTTACACGTCAGCTACAACTGCCACCGTTAATATTGATTTAAAATATATTTCAAATTGTCTCCTCTCTCTCTCTCTGCTCTCTCTCTCTCTCGAGGCATCTTCTTCTTCTCGTCGCTTTCTTCGTGCCGTCTTATTCTGTCAATGTTTTATTTACGAAATAACTTTGCTCCGGTTGTTGTTGTTGTTATTGTTGTTGTTGTGTGTGTCAATGTTGCGTACGGAATAAAGAGCCAAATTCGATTTCGTTTCGCGATAGCAACCCCCAGCTGTGCGCGCGAAACTCAATCCGCGCAAACTCCAACACGGGGCGACATCGCCACTCGGAGAATTTATTGGAGGATGATGAACGGCAGCAGGAGGAGGAGGGAGGAAGGAGGAGGAGGGAGGGAGGGAGGGATGAGGTTGATGGGAATGGAGAGGGTGAGGAGGAGGTGGAAGATCGGGGGAAGAATGAAGATGGGGAGGAAGAGGGGAAGGAGGAGGTGGGAGATCAAGGCGAGGAGGATGAGGAGGTGGGGGGGGGGGGGGGTAAGGGGGAGGATGGGAATGGAGAGAAGGATGAGGTGGAAGGGGAGGAGGATGAGGAGGCGGCTGGGGGTCGGGAGATAGGGCAGTAGAAGGTGGGATGGGAGGAGAATGCGAGTTTTTCTTTGCCGCACTCAACACGATCGTCACGAACCCTGCCCCAACGAGCAAACTTAACCCGAATGGTCCCTGCAGACCGGTGTGCTCTTTCTTACGTGCCGTGAAGAAGGGCCATTGCCCGAAACGTCGCCTATTACCAAATATTGCGCGTAGGCTATTGCTCCGGCTGCTGGTGGTCGTGATGTAACGGTGAGCGCGTTGCAGATTCGATCTCCCGGATCGGCAGCTGACTCAATGGAGCAAGTTTCTTATAAAGCCCCCCCCCCCCTCCCGTCACCCCGCCCCCTATCCACTGTTAATGCGATCGGCAGGCGACGCGTGGGTGGGGTAACGTGTGGGTAACGCCACCTCTTACGAGGCCAGCGTGGAAGAGTAGACCAAAGTCACAGCTCCGTCGATCGCGAGGGGGGCTGTTTACGTCTCCCGCACGTGGAGGGGCCTCTTGCGCCAGCAGCAGTGGCTGACACGGGCAGTTGCAGGGCTGCGCCTCTATCCTTTGAGCGTGACAATCTCGCGACGGAACGGACGGGAAGGGGGCGGCGGGGGAGGGGGCGGCGGGGGAGGGGGCGGCGGGGGAGGGGGCGGCGGGGGAGGGGGCGGCGAGGGAGGGGGCGGCGGGGGAGGGGGCGGCGGGGGAGGGGGCGGCGGGGGAGGGGGCGGCGAGGGAGGGGGCGGCGGGGGAGGGGGCGGCGGGGGGGTGTCCGTGGAGGAGGAATGAAGTCGAACCTCGAGTTGTGTCAGCAGGCGAGCGAGCGCTCGCTGGCACCTGCAAGAGTGAGTGAGGGGGTGAACGAGTGAGTGAGTGAGTGAGTGAAGAAGTGAACGAGTGAGTGAGTGAGTGAACGAGTGAGTGAGTGGGTGAGTGGGTGAACGAGTGAGTGAGTGAAGAAGTGAACGAGTGAGTGAGTGGGGTGGATGAGTGAACGAGTGAGTGAGTGAGTGGGTGAGTGAACGAGTGTGTGAGTGGATGGGTGGGTGAACGAGTGAGTGAGTGAGTGAGTGAAAGAGTGAACGAGTGAGTGAACGAGTGTGTGGGTGAGTGAAGGAGTGAACGAGTGTGTGGGTGGGTGATGGAGTGGGTAAGTGAGTGGGGTGGGTGAACGAGTGTGTGGGTGAGTGAAGGAGTGAACGTGTGTGTGAGTGAGTGAATGAGTGAACGAGTGTGTGGGTGAACGAGTGAGTGAGTGAAAGAGTGAACGAATGAGTGAACGAGTGTGTGGGTGTGTGAACGAGTGAGTGAAGGAGTGAACGAGTGAGTGGGTGGGTGAGTGGGTGAGTGAAAGAGTGAACGAGTGTGTGGGTGAGTGAAGGAGTGAACGAGTTTGTGAGTGAGTGAAGGAGTGAACGAGTGAGTGAGTGGGTGGGTGAACGAGTGAGTGAGTGAAGGAGTGAACGAGTGAGTGAGTGGGTGGGTGAACGAGTGAATGAGTGAGTGAAGGAGTGAACGAGTGAGTGAGTGAGTGGGTGAATTCATACCTGGCCACCTGCGACAAAAAGAGCTTCATAGCTCGTCGGATTCCTCCAGTCTAAATACAGATTCTGATTATCTTCAAGTCAGCATGTAACCCTCCTATTAGCACAGTTGGCTACGTACGGTGCGAAAGAAGTCCCTGAAACAAAACCGCCGAGCTCAATGGGGTATCGCACGCGGGAAATAATTAAGTCCGAGAATGAGTCTAAGACAAAAATGGGATGGAGTATATATATATAAATATATATCTCGATATACCTTTGTACACAATGCACACCGCTTTTACGAAGAGCCGATGTCAGCAATTCGCATGTAGACCGAGCAACCTCCCCGCGGGGTGAATGATCTCTTTTAAAGACAAACATTTGCTCATTTCCCCGTGTGTGTGTAAGTGAGTACACGTATGGGGAGCGGTAGTGGCGCGGTTAGCGCTATGCTGTGCTACGAACCCGGCAACCCGAGTTCGATTCCCCTGCTCACGGCCAACAGCGGTGACGATTATCTGAATCGGTCCTGGGCCTCCCCTAGGTCGACTCAGCCTCAAATTAGTGCCTGGTGCGTTTTTTTGTGCACGCATATATATGTACACTGATGCAGCAGGCGTGGGTAGTTGCATTCCAGGATGAAACTGCAGATGCGCAAGGTTACGTATTTAAACAATGTCCTTTGTTTACCTTACACGAAGACAAAGATACCCGTACAGCCTTAAGACACTTTTGGGGCAAGTGCTGTTAGCGAGAGCACATGAAGTCCGGCACGGCACCCGAGGAAGTCACCACCACGCCCGGCCGCCTTTGTCTCCCCAGTGGCGATGTTTAGGCACCGCACTAGGCACTCATTCGAGGCTGAGTCGACCTAAGAAAGGCCCGGGACCGGTTCAGACAATCGTCACTGGTGTTGGTGGTGGCCGTGAGTGGGAATCGAACTCGGGTGGCTGGGTTCGTAGTGCAGCGTAGCGCTAACCGCTGCACCACCGCTCCCCACGCGCAAAGACAAAGATCCTCCCTGTAGACTGTAGGGGCAAGTGCTGTTAGCGAGCACCTAATGAAGGCCGGAACGGCACAAGAGGCGGTGGGTGGCCAGCACCACGCCCGGCCGCCTTTGTCTCCCCAGCGGCGATGTTTACACACCGAACCAGGCACTCATTTGAGGCTGAGTCGACGTAGGGCAGGTCCCGGGATAGGTGCAGATCATTGTCGCCGGTGATGGTTGTTGGCCGTGAGCGGGAATCGAACTCGGGTGGCCGGGCTCGTAGCCCGGCGTAGCGCTAACCGCTGCACCACCGCTCCCCCACGCGCGTGCTCATTTAGTCGACGGGCGCGCACCAGGGGACCGGGATCCAGCGTCTCTCCTCCGTTCATCTTCCCTCGCATCGAGCGCTCTGGCCCTGATCAAGACTCCGGCAACGAGGTCAATGCGTTTCAGGGATATTCTCTCCCCCTTCTCTTCCCCCCCCCCCCTTCTCTCCCCCTTCTTACCCACTTACCTCCCTTTCTCTACCTCCCCCTTCTCTATTTTTTCAATGATTTGCTTTATGCCCCCCCCCCTTTTTAAATGAAAGATTTCACAAAAGATTTCACGCTCTGCTCTCCTCCTTCTTACCCCTTCCCTCTCTCTGTACCCCCTTTCTCTAACCCCCCCCCCCCTCTCTTGCTACCCCCTCTCTCCCTCCTCTGTGTCTATGTTCCCCCTGTTTTTTATTTTTATTCTCCCCCTTCTCTTTTCCAACCCTCTTTATGTTTCTTGCCCCGTTCAATTCCCCCCCATCAACCCCCTCACCCCCCCAACCCCCCGCTCCCCACCCCTTTGACGTTATCAAACCAAACGTAATGATGATTCGAATTAGTGACATCGGAGAAATATTCTCCACGGCGTTGTTCGAGTACGTATAGCCCACCCAACACAAAGACAAAGAACCCTCCCGCCCCGTAGAGCCTCAACAGAGCGTTGGGGCAAGTGCTGTTAGCGATCGCCTATGAAGGCCGGCACTGCACGCGAAGAGGGTGGGTGGGCCAGCACCTCACGCCCGACCGCCTTTGTCTCCCCAGTGGCGATGTTTACACACCGCACCGGGCACTCATTTAAGGCTGAGTCAATCTACGGGGAGGCCCAGGACCGATTCCGATAATCATCGCTGGTGTTGATGGCCGTGAGCGGGAATCAAAACTCGGGTCGCCGGGTTCAGTAGCGCAGTGCGCTACCCACTGCGTCTCCGTTCCCCACACACAGGTATACTGAACACACGCGCACTCACTGAGCTCGTTTGCTAAATTCTCGCCTGGCCCCGAGCTCGTGGTGGAAATTCCACATTCCTATGGCGGGGCGCGAGTCTCTCCACAGGACACCGTTGACTTTCCCTTGCAAGGGTGACATTATGGGCTGCTTGAAACCTCTACCCAGCAATTGAACTGACGATTCGCTGAGTTTCCTGGCCGACTGGCAGCCCGCCCGCTCGCCCGCTTTGCATACCGAGCGAGCCAGATGTATGATGCATATTCTGATGGATTGTAGTTTATAAACTATTAACTATCTTTTTTTTTACCAGGTAAGGCCCACTGAGCTATATAGCATATATCTATTTTTAGAAGCGACCTTGCCACAAATGATAGCTCAACGGAGTGGCTTATGACATGGAAATGAATAACAGCCAACTGCCCTAAACGCTTGGTGATGCTCATTCTAAATGTGGTGGGAACAACCGGGAGGACCCGGAGAACGTGCACACGACCAGAGAGAGGGAGAGATTGTGAAATATTTCATTTAAAAAGGGGGGTGGGGCACATAAAGCAAAGCATTAAAAAAACAACGAAATGATGAACGAAGCAAAGTGCCGACTACACCGAGCATCATCTTGTTTCCTTTGATCGCAAGAAAAAAAGAGAGAGACACGTCCACTCCAAATATACAGGAGTCATGGTTGGAGTCGAACCCACGTCCTCCTGTATACGAGACAAAGGAGAAAACAATTCGCCACTGATTAATACGCATTCCCTGTGTTCACGACAATTATGCAGGCCCAGAATCATTGGGCTCGCAATGCAGTCAGGATGAAGGACGGACGGTTCTCTCCCAGGGTGGGGGGTAGGGGCGGGCTGCGGGGGCTGGGGGGGGGTAGGGAAGTGTGGGGGGGAGTCAGGAGCTCCGATACAAGGGCAGGCTCATGTCAACCTTAGGATGTCTATTCATCAGTCAATCAATACCACATTTCTAACGCGGCATATGCAGCAAAAAAAAATAATGCTGAGACAGACGCACGGATGGTACCGATAGAAAACAAAACCTAAATTAAAACCAAACGGAAGATGAAAATATATATATTTTTTAGTCCGCTCTTAAAAGCACAAATTGCCACGGTTGAGTTATCGTGCTGTGACTGTTCCACCTGAAGACGGACGCTTGTGTTGCCTCCGAAACGTCGTGATTTTTATTTTATTTAACTTTTCATTAATTTTCATTTTTTACCTACGGACTGCAGTTGTCAGGCGGACTGTTCCAGACCACGGGACCTGCAGACGAACACCGCCGTTCTGCGCTCCCTAAGTCGCCGAGTGGATTTCACTCGGCGGGTTCACCGTAGCACGGTGGCTCTCAGCCGGGGCGTACGCGGACCCCTGGGGGGTAAGGTGTTGATTTATGAACGCGTGAAATTGTATCATGCGTGAGAGTAATTGGTGAAAACTCGTATATGAATCTGCCAATATAAAATGACTACGATAAAATATTTTTGTATCCATACGGTAATCTAGAACGATATTAACGACCCTTATAAATTCATTGATCGTTAAACAGCGCGGGTTTCCAAGAGTAACCAGCGAGCGTCCGTTGATTTTTTTTATTTCGCTTGCAGTTGCTAGCTAGTTAGGATATAACCTCACAAAAGGGACAATTGGTTTTAAATATTGATGTTCAAAAACCCAGGCCACCTTGTTTCATCCACTTCCTTAGGGTCAAGAGAGCAACAAGCCTCAGACCGGATATCATCCTCTGGTCTAGAGGAACTAAGCAGGCGGTCCTCATCGTGGGAGAAGATAGAGACATGAGCGGAATACCAGTCGCTCTCCTCGCGAGCCAGCTGAACGCACGGCGAGCCCGGGATCTACCAGTTGAGGTCGGCTGCAGGAGCTTGACAATCACTCCAGAGAGGCCCTGGCAGAGGTCGCAACCGGGTACCCGATACCCGTACCCTACCCGATACCGGGTACCCGTTTGCGACCCTAGTGCGGCCGGGTACGGGTAGACCGTGAGTCACTGGTGAGTAACCGTTTGTCACTCATTTCCCAACGTCTTGTCTCTTCTCACAATTCAAGTTCCTAGAATCAACCCACCCACGCCTGCAACATGGCTTCATCCCAGAGGTCGCAATCAGGTACCCGATACCCGGGTAGGGTACGGGTACGGCCGGGTACGTGTAGCCGTTTGCGACCCTGGTGCGGCCGGGTACGGGTAAGGAATCAAAACCCGTTTGCGACCTCTTGCCCCAGGTGGCCGCTCGGCATCGATGGGCGTGGCACGGAAGACGTTGGTGGCTGACGTCAGCAAGCAGGGAGCAGCGGCTTCCGGTTGGAGCTGGCTGAATTTGAACGAGCTGCTGGCAGAGCCAAACCAGGCAGGAGGGAGGCAAGGGGCTGAGTTGAGCGGCTGATCGAAGGGGTAGTTTCTGGACGCTGGTCCTGCCATCGAGGCCCCATTGTGGTGTCGTAGGATAATCGACGAAACACCGGTGAAGTGGGGGGGGGGGGGGGTTTCCACTTGAGAACCCGGCGAAGTCCCCACCCAGCTCAGTCCCAGTTAGGGGAGTAGTAGTGCCTTGAATAAGGGAGAATGAGAAGCCATCGAAGTGGCCATCTGGCCCCCAGAAGCCACAGGGAAGTGAGCACATGTGGAGTGAGCCGGCAGCAAAGACCCCCCCCCGCCCCATCGTATTTCGGATATACATGTGTAGTGTCAACGATTCAGAGACAGAGATTATACACTGGTCAACACACTTTTTCTGGCATAAGGTATTCTAACGGTTTTAAGGTAATTTTGGGGTGCTGATTCCAAATCTGGCATCAGTTTTTGTCTTATCACATCAGGTTTTTGAGATATCAAATATTGCATTTTCAATAAAAACTGCAGAAGAAAAATATTAAATTAATGTGGATATCTACATAAAATGATATTATAAACACTATCCTAAAAATACTGCGCCATATTTTAACACTAAAGCAGTCACTGACTCGCAACAACTTGCAATCATAAGTGGCGTAGTTAATTTCGGGTAAAATCAATGAAAATGGGGTATACCGATAGCATAAAAATGAGATGTGATAGAGCAAATCTGAGGTCAGATTTGGAATCAGCACCCTGAAATTAGTCTAAAACAGCTGCAAAAGTTCAGGCCAGAAAAAAAAGTTTTTTTTTGTTGACCAGTGTTATAGGAGGCACCTTCTTTATTATTAACAACTTCCAGGGTCTCGTCCACACATTCTCCACAGTAGCTCAGCCTAGCCTGTACACAGCACTAGCCGTCTAACACTGACGGCGCTGGCTGAGATAGCCAACTGCTCTCCTCCGTAGCGCAATATCTAGTGGAGACGTTTAGCGACAAAAGCGACGTGATAATAGTTTTTTTTACCCTTTTATCTAGCAGCAAAACTGACACCTTTTTTACGAGGAGTCATGTTTGCATAGACCACAATACCTGCAGTCATAATGCAAACAAAAAACATAACTCTGATAATGTATGCACTGTCCTTGAAGTTGATTGGTCCACACCCGAGACAGCTTTCCTTAGAGCCTAGTCTCACATGGGTTGGACCAGATGACGCCAAAAGGCATACAACTCAAAAACAATGCACCATCAGAGTATGAGAGCTCGGGGTTATGTTTTTTGTTTGCATTATGACTGCAGGTATTGTGGTCTATGCAAACATGACTCCTCGTAAAAAAAGGTATCAGTTTTGTTGCCAGATAAAAGGGTAAAAAAAAACAATTATCATATTTTTTACTGGCAAATGAGGTTCCAATGGTGAACAGCGACGTGACGATAGCAACGACGAGACGAGTCCACTCCCAGTACCGGCAGCCTCGAGCTCCCGCTCTCGTCTCCTTTTATGCTCCCAGCGCGCCCTGGCTCCGCCCTGACCGCGCCTCCCTTCTCGAACCCGCCAGCAGGTTCCAGGGGCCTCCAGATGGCGTCCTCCGTGACCCTTGCCCCAGTTCCTCCGCTATGCCCACACACCGTGCACACACCCTCACCGGCATGTGGGCGGCTGTCTGTCCACCACAATTGCCGCTGCTGTCCACCAGCCGCCGCTATTACACTACACGTGTATTTCTCAGAACCGGTGGAAACCAAATTAAAACAAGGGGGGGGGGGTATCGGTAGCCAAAATAAAGGTTGAGAAACCACTTCCATGGTGGAATGAGCACGCGGGTGTCGTGATGGTTCTTATGGGCGGACGGTACCGCTCAGGTAGGTTGGTTGACCGGCTGTCTTTGTTACGGAGGCGGAGGCTGCAACCCTGACCCCGCCTCTCTTGAGTGCGAATTTGCGCCGGTCATGTGTTACTATAAATGCCATGTGCCGTCCACGTGTGTAGTGAATCACTCAGAGACACTAATAGTAGGAGGCACTGTATTTATTACAACCTTCACAGGCACAAGGAGTAACTGCACCACGGTCAGGACAGCTAACACGCTGCCTGACCAACAACGCCGAGGAGGTGAAGACGGTGACGGCGACTCCGGCAGCACGACGGTTCCACTCCAACCGACAGCCCCGAACCCTCCCTCGGGGTTCTCCTTTTATCCATCCAGGGTGGCCTCGCTCCGCCTTCGGCCACGCCCCCCTTCTAGATCCCACTAGAAGGTACACGGGCTTTACCACACTTAATAATAATAAAAGTTCAATTTGTAACGCGCGCAAATTTGCAGACGTAGTGGCCGCAACTCAGAGGCATAGAGCCAAGCTCAGAGTCGCTGGAAAGCACGATTGCAGAGGTGAGTTTTTAAGTCTCACTTGAAGGAGGCGATTGAGGTGATGCTGCGAATGTGCAGAGGGATATCGTTCCAAACTGTTGGGGCTGCCACCGAGAAGCGGCGCATAGACACGATGACCATCCTGGATCTTGGTATCAAGAGGAGGTCGTGAGTCGGGCTGTGCAGGCATCTGCCGTGTGCTGAGCTGCAAGTTGTCAATAATGAAGAAAGATACGGCGGGCAGGCGGATATGAAGGCGTTGTGGCAGAGGCAGGCGGTCTTGTATGTGACCCTACTGGCGATGGGTAGCCAGTTGAGGGCACGGAGACAAGCGAGTGAGTCGAGACGGGGATGAGTGTGGGCAATGACGACGCGTGCTAGGTTATTTTGTAGTCTTTGAAGTTTCTTTAGGTTGCCAGCGGAGGTTCGGACTTTACCACGCTTATCCCCTCTGCCCCCCCTTGCCTCACATCCCTCTCTCCGGCTCATCACATCCTGCTGGCAGACAGGGCTGCTACACCTGCCTGTTCCCCTTCTGTGTCAGCAACCAGCGCTATGCGCCACAGTGACACCATTCCATGTCACTACGCGTGTATTGATATCACCTAAGTCTACGTGTCCTATTGTTAAGTCTATGGTGGCCATGTAAACGTATAGGTCCTGTGTAAATCTACGTAAGTAGATCGATCCTATGTGAGTATGCTGGTCTTTATGCAAGTTTCACTTTTCAGTTTTATTTATTAGGTAATAACCCTGTGAGCCATGCGGCTCTTGACTCGGGTGCAACCGCTACAAAACATAAACATAAGCCATCTTAAAGTGACTACACGCAACAGAAACATCCTGGAAAAAGCAACAAAGTCTTCCAGATAAAACACCCTATGTAATTATGTGGGCGGCACTGATCCCACGTAAGTCTATGGGGCCCCATGCATTTTAGTCTCAGGCCCCCATGCAAATATATTGTTCCTATTTAAATCTACGGCTTCGATGTAAGTCTATTGATCCTGTTCAAGTTTATGGGATTCCACGTGAGTCGATGCTATTCAGCGAGCTCCAACGTAAATCTGGGTGCTACAAAAAAATAACCCCACAAGTCATATCCACACAGCGCACGGCCCACGTGACCCCTACAATGAGCCCGATTGGCGTCACGTCCGCGGGTCTTGCGTTCGCGAACGTTCGTCCAACGTTTGCCGCGCACGCAGGATGCGCACGTTTACTCGTTCAGAATCGGAACAAGTAAACAACAACAACATCAACAACAACACAAAAACAAACATTTCCCACGGGGGTTTGTCACGAACGGCGGCAAAGGCTGTGCGGGTCCCGGGGGATGATGAGCAATTAAACATCACAAAATGTATCGTGAAATTAAGCACCAACTGGCGAACGGGGTTTTGAATGGGGGTAGAATTGACGAGGAAGGACCCCGTGCAAACGCAGCAAGCTTCACAACGGCGACCGGGCCACACAAATGATGGCTCAACGAAGTGGCTTATCATCGCGTGGATATATATAGCAGCGCAATACTCGTGCGAACTCCCAATATTCAGCCGTCAGGATCGGGATCGAACACACGACCTCCTATGGAAGGGGCTAGAAACCCGGCGACGCGAGATCGAATCGTTCTCACGGCCAATACCAGTGAAGATTATCTGAAACGTTACCTGGGGCCTCCCCCAGAGTCGAGTGTGCCTCAAGCGAGTACCTGGCGCTGTGTGTGTGTGTGTGTGTACAACATCGCCACCGGGGTGGACAAAGGCGTCCTGGCGACAACCGCTGCGCCACCGCTCCCAGCACAAAGCGGCGTGAGGCCAACTTCCTCCCCAATCATTACCCCGCGCGGGTCCCGGGCGGGGAGCAGGCTGAGAATGTAGCGTCGCCTCTTGAAGGTGATCCACGGCTTAATCGCGCCGGCCACGTGGCCTCGTCTGTTATCCCCCGCGGGGCTCGCGCGCGCGCAGGTACGTGATCTATGTATTAAACTTTAATATTCTCTTTACAAAGCATCCGTATATATATATACGTATATTCATGTTTAAATCAGCTCAAGCCTCCAGTAAATCACGTGATTTATGAAAGTGGTAACCACTCCCACTTTAAAAACAGACGCTGCTCTGCAGCTCACTTCAGCTCGCTGCTTCCTTATCTAGTCTCCCTGGCTTTCCTTCCCTTCTACATCACCATTACCTTCTAATCATCATCATAATCATCATCACCCTCTCATCATCATCACCCTCTCATCATCATCATCATCACCATCACCTTCTCATCATCATCATCATCACCATCACCTATTATCATCACCATCACCCTAGCATCATCACCCTTTCATCATCATTACCACCACACTCTCATCATCATCATCACCACTCTCTCATCATCACCATCACAATCACCATCACCCTCTCATTATCATCATCACCCTTTCATCAACCTCAACATCTTGTCCCGGTCATCGCTTCTCCTCCTCCTCTCTCCTTGCCGCTCACCTTGAGCCCTGCCCTCCTCCTGTGAACAAGAGCTTCACAGCTCATCGGATTTCTCCACTAAAAAGAACACATTCTGATTCTGTACGTCTCGGTGCGGACTTACACCCCACACAGAATTGCGCCCTGGTTCCCCCCCCCACACCTACTCCCCCCCCCCCCCCCCGGTCGCTAAAATCCGTCTCTACGCATACAAAAATAAAATTGGATTGACAGATGTGCGGAGGAGGCTAATTGTCCGCGTGTTCGCTCTTGTTTTGCAGTAAGGGAGCCTTCGTCTCGCTCTGAAGTGCCAGCGGCGATTAACGCCGAACCCCGAAGGATGACGTTAAACCTGGCCCTGGGAGGGTCCGGGTTCAACACCCACCCCGTGGTGGCCGAGTGGACGGCGAGGCCTCTCGGTGCCTGAGCCACTAGACTCCCCCCGCGGTGGGGCCCTGGGCGAACTCGCTGGGTGACAACGACCCCCCCCCCCCCCCCCACTGCTGCTGCTGCACTCTAGGCAGTGCCGGATTAAGCTAGTGTGGGGCCTGTAGCATATGTTATTAAGGGGCCCTAAATAAACAATAAAAAACATATAAATATTAAAATACATTCTTTTTTTAACTTGCATAGTAAAGTAATTGTTTTTTTTCACTCGCTATACAGCCAGATAATACGACAAATCGCAAACGTTAAATACCGAGTCGTTTATAAAAGTTGAAGGCGGTATAGTACTGTAGCAATAGAGCTAGTGCAGAATCACTGAACCGGAATTGATAGCTCGAAAGCATTTAGCGCGGGGCCCTTGAAAGTGCGGAACCCGTAGCCACTAGATATGTAGCTGCTACTTTTGCTCCTGGGATAATCCGGCACTGGCTCCAGCGAGTGACGGCGGTGGGGTGGAGGGGCAGGCGGGCAGGGTGGGGGGGGGCATCAATCAGGGAGGAGCGGGCTGAGCCACGTGTCCCGATGGCCCCCGGACGAGGAGACCCAAGGCCGCATTAATCTGAGGCGGTAGTGGGGGGGGGACACGGGACAGGTGGGAAGACCGGAGCGCGGCGAATATGAAAATATATCGGCGTCGGCGTCGGCGAGACGGGGACCAGGAGTTTTTGGAGGAGTCACCTTGAGAGGTGGCGGTGTTATGCATCACGGGAGATGCGGGCGGTTGGGGGGGGAGGAGGGGAGGGGTTTTGGGGGAGACGGGGGAATCTGCCAGGCGGTGAGGAGGAGGGGGGCGAGGATTTAAAGGCGATTAGTGCACAGACATTGATGGGATGATAGTGATGAGCGTGAAGATGTCCATTGTCGGGATGACGATTATGGTGCTGATATGATTTGATGACAATGATGATGGGAAATATTTCATCCGGCAGTGGATAGATTATGGCTCGTGATGATGATGATAATGATGGATGCTGTTTATTTAATGATAATGATAATAATGGATATGCTAGGAGGACTTTCATTCAGCAGTGGATAGACCATGACTCATAATGATGCTACATACTGTCGATTTAATGATGATTATTATTATTATTGTGATGATGATGATGGGGAGATTTGAGCCTGGATGTATGAACAGCGGCGGGGAGTCGTCGACAGCACGAACTGCTGACTCCTGCAGCCGCAAGAGAAACGTAACATTTTCACCGCACTGCAAAAATAAAACAATCGATTATAATCGAACGGAAGCGCTCCACTGAATGTGGAAATCAATCGAATCTCCCAGAATTGGGGTGATGGTTGGGATGGTTGGCATATTCGTGGCTGCGAATCGTTACACCCCTAACGCAGCGTTCAGCTTCACGGTTTTTGGGAATCATCGGCAACGCGGCGGGAAGGAACGACCCAAGAGGAGCTTCGGTCGTGACGTGGGCGTCAGTGTTTAAGTGCAACACAAACAACGCCTCCAGACAGCTTGTCTCACCACGTGTCTCATGAGCAGCAGTATTTCAATACAAGTGTCGAGTATCAATCTGGACACACTAAGCTTTGGAGGCACATCCTTTAATCCGTTCCATATAGTCACAGGATATATATATACACTAACCGGCCAGCGACGCCGAGGAGGATGAAGACGAGGACGAGGCAGCAGGACGAGTTATTTTCCCAGACGACAGCCCCGACTGAGTGTCGGAGCCTCCCTTTTATTCTTCCCGGGCGAGGCCTGGCTCCGTCCCTCGGCCACGCCCAGGCTCCGCCCTAGGTCACGCCCCCTTATGGCTCTCATCAGAAGGTTCCAGACTGTGCCCACGTGTCTCACTGGCAGACCGGGCTGCCGTACCCATAATCCTCCTCTCACCGAGCATCCAATGCTACGTGCTCTAGTGACTCATTCTATGTCACTACACAAGTAACCTCTGGACCGGTTTTGACACTTAGTGCCTCATCAGCATAGTCATTTTTTTTTCAACATCTGACATCTCACCGACATTGGCTTTGAAGCGAGCCTCACTCTGCTGTGATGAGACACTGGACGTCGAAAACCGGTGCAGAAGATGTGCTTGAGTCGAAGAGGGCTGATAGGATGAAAAGTAAAAATTAACCCGTAAAAACAAAGTTTTTCACTATAAATCCTTTATATGCGTGGCGGCTAGAGTCATCTCGTCCTCTGGCTTGAGATGGCTGCCACCTATGGGTCAGATGATTGCCTGCCACCATTAAGCAATTGGTAATTAAATATAATTTATTTTTTCCTAAAAGTGTAAAATTTTGGAAAAAAATTCATGAAAATAAATTGTCACGCACAACGAGTCTGTGTGCAAAATGTCAGCTCGATTGGATCACGGGAAGTGGGTTAAAAAACGACCGAAAGATTTGCACGGTCGTAAGCGCGCAAGCAAGCAAGTGAACTTAATATAAAGGATTTAAAAAGTAAAAACACCCAGGTTTAATGTTGTTTAGGCGCAGGTGACCGATATGAGACGGAGACGAATTGTATCCGGTACTTGTTTATATTGTTCCCTTATTTTAGCAAACAATAAATAAAGACTCGCGCGATGTAACTGATGTTGGACAAACAGCCCAACGCTGAATTGAAAAAAAATCCTGCTAATTACTCAATTGGGATCACAAGCAGCAGCAGCAGCGGCAGCAACATCGCTCACTGCAAAACAATATTTGGCAAGACCATCCTCGCAAAAGAGTCTTGAGACTCAGTATATTCTCCACGAGGACGTGAATAGCGTTTAAATAGAAATGAATGTATACACACGGAACCATTTTCTCTGTAAAAGGGCCTTGGTGCCTTAATACATTTGTTCCTGTAACTCGCTGACCCGCCCCCACAGCACATCTGTGAAACACGTCTTCATATGACGCATCGGATCCCTCCTCCAGGACACACGAATAATTCTGATTTTGATTTAAGCGGCGGCGGAGATGTCACTGGGTAATGGAGAGATTAACGCGCACGTGCTGTGCGCCGCGTATTAACGACGAGGATGAATGCGTTGATTATTCAGAAGTGGGAGACACGTGGGCGCGTGACGCGCTCCACTTAAGCAGCCACGTGGGGCGCCTGTCAATCACAGAGAGGGGCAGTGAGGTGGTGACATGGACAAAGAAACACAGAGAGAGAGAGAGAGAGACGGATAGACACGGGGGGGGAGACATCACGTGGATAGCAAGATACAAGAGAGTGAGACAGACGGAGAGAGACGCACGGAGAGACGGAGACGCGGAGACGTGTACAAGCCACGAGAGCACACGTCAATCAATGCGAGCGAGAGACAGCAGCTGTCAGAGACCACTTAAGGGGTGGGTCCCTTTGCCGACTGGAGGTAGAGGAAGGGATGGTGAAAGCGGGGATGAGAAAGAGAGAGACATGGGTGCCTAGATTGGTGAGTGGGGTTGTGTCTGGATGAGCAGCTGAGTGGACTGGCTGGGTGATTGGCTGGGTTGTTTAGAAGCTGGGAGGCTGGGTGGCTGAGTGGCTGTGTGTCTGGGTGAGTGAACAACTGAGTAGTTGGGTGGCTGGATGAGTGAAAAGCTGAGTAGCTGTGTGTCTGGGTGATTGGAAAGCTGTGTGGTTCGGTGGCTGGATGAGTGGCTGGTGGCTTAGAAGCTGGGTGGCTGTGCGTCTGGGTGAGTGAGTGACCAGGTGATTTGGAAGCCGTCTGGACACCAGAGCCGATAGCGAGATGACCCCTGTATTGCATGCCAGCGTGAGTTGTCATCAAAGGAACGACCAGACCGTCGCTCTTCACTCCACATAAATAAATAAATACAAGTATTGTGCTCGTCCATCAGCCTGTTGGCTATCCAGACCAGCGCCAGGCAGGAGGATTCGTTTGAAGAGACAAACTCGAGTCGGCTAAGGCAGGCTTGTTAAGAAACATGATGCTGCACTAGTAATACAACATCGTGTGGTTGCCAAACGTTGTAGGCAACAGCACTCCACGTTCACGATGGGGCAATGTTCAAAACAACAAGAATTCGCGACCGTACACTGCGTGTATTGTGCACTGCGCATACAATATGTGAATGTATGTTGAACTTCTTTCGCACCGCCCGTAGCCAACCATGCTAATCGGAGGTGCAGGAAATAAATAGCGCTGTATATCGTTTATCTAAATCAGGGGTGGGGAACGTCCGGCCCCGCGGGCCGTATAAGACCCGCGAAATCATTTGGTGTGGCCCTGCCAAGGCAACCGCAGGCGGGACTCGAAATTCAATCAATCTCGGAGCAAACCTGGAAGAGCAGTTGCGAGTAGCAACATCATCAATACCAGCCAACATCACACGCCTCACCAAAGAGAAGCAGTTCCAGCCATCGCATTAGGGGTGAGTTAATTAAATGTTTGACCAAATATAACAGGATAATTTTTAAGTTGATAATTTTGTATGACCCGCGAATGATGTTATAAATATCCAAATGGCCCTTGGCAGAAAAAAAGGTTCCCTAAATATACTTTTGAGAAACGAACCCCCCCCCGCTCGCCCCCCCCCCCCCAGTCACTCCCCCCGAATTCGCCGCTCTATAGAGCCGTATAGGCAATTACAAACGATGAGTCCAGAACGCGCACCCCGCGCTTACGCCCCTTGACGTGATCGATCACACGTGTTGCTCGTCAAGTCAGCCCCGTGGGCTTCCCGCACCGATGGGGCAATTTCCAGGGCTGCCGTGTCAGCTTCTGACCGAGCCGCTCCCTTCCCCACCAATCCAACGGGCGTCGGAGTCGGTGTAGACCTCACGACCTCCTGTACACCAGGCGAGGTAGTTGACGTCTTCGTCACCGTGGCGCCTGATAGTGGCGTGGACGTCACCGCAGCGCCTGTGCCAGGCTAGGTGCATGTACAGGCCACGTGAAGCGTCGACGGCTCACTGATGCTTAGAGGAAGTCATTCCTCACCCCCCACCCCCATCCAGCCACGTGGCTGGCTGAGTGACCGAACCGTTGATCTGTCTGGGGTGTATTTATTTATTTATTACAAATAAATATCATCATTTCTTTTCTCCATACCGAGTGAGAGGTAGCGAATCTCGTTGTTTGTTGTCTCGTGTTGGCAGCAGGGAGCATGGATGGTGCATTTGTCGGTCATCTCAGTCAGTCAATCCCTGCCACCTGAGTCAGACCCGTGACCTCCTACTCTAGCATCGGTGAGCCTTCGACTCTTTACGTGGCCTGTACGTGCACCTAGCCTGGCACGATCATTGTGGTGACACCCCTGCTACTATGAAGCGAGATGTTAACTACCTCGCCTGGTATACAGGAAGTCGTGGGTTCGATTCCGACTCTGACACCTGCTCTATATTTGGAGTTTCCACGTTTCAGTTTTCATTTAATTTCAGTTTCATTTATTTGGTGTAGCCCTGTGAGCCATTCGGCTCTTGAATCGGGTGCAACCGCAACAAACAAAAACATGAACAAGAAAACATTTCAAAGTGACTACGCGCAAACAGAAAAATCCAGGAAAAATCTGCAAAGTCTTCCAGAAAAAAGCACCGTACACTAACGCTGTGCAAAAATTCCAGTGGGATGCAAGTCAAACAACAACAACAACAACCACAAGACAACTTAGATTAAAGCCATCATTCTAACTCCGTACTACAACAAACAAACATGGCCAAGCCAAAAAACTTTTCGAAAATCACCAAAATAAAGCCATAAAAGCAATGTAACAGTGATCATAGGAACTGTGACCGAAATTTCACAATAAACGACATAAACAACATGTACCACCAAACCCTGTAGCCATAGCTGGCTGCATGAGTTCTCCCCGTGGTCGCGTTTCGAGTCTTCGGCTGCTGCTGTAAATTTCCGCGCGACGACGTCCAACCCTCTTCGCTGAGCTATCATTTGTGATCGCAAAAGGTCGCTTATTTAAATGAAAAAAACGACCTAAATAAAATGAAAAGTATTCTTGGTTCCTCCGGTAAAGTCACGTAGAAGGGAAATAATAAAAGAATACAATTGTAAAGACAAACCCTGGGCACCTCATTTCACCTGCGAGCAATGCAAAAAAACTCTGGAAGGTAAGATGGACAATTGTGAATTTTATGTTATGAAATTAGTTAAAATTTGTTAAAATTGTAAAAGTTTTTAATTTTAAAATGTTTAACTATTTTCAATGTTATATTCTTGGTTATTTCGGTAAAGTCACGTAGAAGGGAAAAAATAAAATAAAAAATATATAAAACAATAAAATGCTCACGACGTTTCGACTGCAACACAAGCAAGAATATGAATCCCTGCAGTCACGAAAGCCTTAAATCAAAAATTTAAAAGTGTTACGTTTTAGTTTAGTAGCGACTGATGGCTGTTGTTCGTTCGTTAACAGCACTTGTCCCAGCTAGCCTGTGCAGCCTACACGGGGGTGCTTTATCTATGCGCGCGTGTGTCTGCGCGTGAGCGCGCGAGCGTGACACCCTTGAGTGACTCTCGCGCACTGCGCTCTCTAAACTCGTTCCCGGCTGGCGCAGAGCAAAAACCCATCGCTGTCGTTTAACGAGCCCTCTTTGATTACCCATAAAGCCCCATAACTGCTGCCCTCTTCACACACAATGTTCACACAATGTCGCGCCCAACGTTGGAATGTAAATTTCAAACAAATCGCTTCCCCACCCCCCACCACCACCCTTAAACACAAGCCCGTTCTGTCAAACCTAGGGCTCATTTGTAAAATAAAAAGAGAGAGTTGATACACCTCCAGCGAGAGAACAGCTTGACACGGGGACGTACAGCCACGCGCGTGTTAGAGTGGCTATTCGGGCCATCTCTCTCTCTATATAAATAATCCGCATGTCTCTCTCTCTCTAAATCAGCTCAAGCCTCACGTCAATCACGTGACTTCTGTGTGGGCCACTCTGAACCCCTCCCCTCTCCCCCAGGACCACGCCCACTGTGAAAACAGACGCCTCTCCCCCAGCACCACCCCCACCCTGAACCCCTCCCCCTCTCCCCCAGCACCACGCCCACTCTGAGCCCCTCCCCTCTCCCCCAGCACCACGCCCACTCTGAGCCCCTCCCCCTCTCCCCCAGCACCACGCCCACTCTGAGCCCCTCCCCTCTCCCCCAGCACCACCCCCACCCTGAACCCCTCCCCCTCTCCCCCAGCACCACGCCCACTCTGAGCCCCTCCCCTCTCCCCCAGCACCACCCCCACCCTGAACCCCTCCCCCTCTCCCCCAGCACCACGCCCACTCTGAGCCCCTCCCCTCTCCCCCAGCACCACGCCCACTCTGAGCCCCTCCCCTCTCCCCCAGCACCACGCCCACTGTGAAAACAGACGCCGATCCTCCTCCGTGTGCCTCACTTTGGCACTCTCCATCCTTCTCTCTTCTCCCCCTCATCTAACCTCGGATCTGCAGCCTTAACGGACTGTTGGGGCAAGTGCCGATAGCGAGCGCCTATTAAGGACAGCATGGCACACGTGTGGGTGGTGTGGCCGCCACTACGCCCGAGCCGCCGTTGTCTTCTCAGTGGCGATGTTTACACGACACACCGGCCACGCATTTGAGGCTGAGTCGACCTAGGGAAGGGCCCAGAACCGGTTCAGATAATCGTCACTAGCATTGAATCGAAATCAGTGTGATAACCACTGCCCCCCCCCACCCCCGCTCATACACAGCAAAGACACAGACAACGATCCCCAGTATAGCCTTAACAGACTGTCGGGACGAGTGCTGTTTAGCCAGACATTGCCCAGCCTCACTCCGACACTTTCGCATGAACCCGCAGTCCACGAAGCGTTTCCGTTCCCACGTTGGCTCGCCCAGGATGAGTGCCTTCATCGGACGAGCACGCGAATTGCGGTATTCTCATCCCCTTGAACAAAGCGCAGAATAGAAACTTCTCCTCCACCCCCTCTCACGATGCCCACCTCCCACTACCACCACCACCACCCCGGCCCCCACCTCTCCCACAGCGCGCGCAGCTGAGAAATAGACACCCCCCCACACACACCCCCCGCGAGGCTGTCTGGAAAATAGACAAAACACCTTTAGATCATCACAGTGAATGACAACAACAACCGCAGAAATAACAACAAAAACACACGCACAATACAACACTGATTCCCCGTTCGCAGGCTGGTGGTGCGATTATTCTTTTGTGTATGTACAGCTGAACTTCCTTCGCACCGTACGTTGCCAACCGTGCTAATGGTATGTGTGGGGTGGTAAGGACACATAAGGCAGTTCTAAAGAAATGAGCGTTCAATGTAGATGACGATTGAAAAGTTTGCATGGCTCCCAGGGGCTTCCCAATATCGCACGGAAGAGCATTCCAGACGGCCGCAGAAGCGCATCTGAGAGGAGCGCGATGCGGTGGCCACCGTCTTTGTTTCGATGGGTGAGCAGCCAAAAGCTGCCGCCGCCGCCGCTGCTGCTGCTGTTGCTGCGAGGATGACGACCGAAGTTTCGCCTGATCGTGGGCTCATGCTCCTTGCCCAGATCAGCAAAGTTTTACTGGTAGAAACCTCTGGTTACACCAGCCCACAGGGGATTGTTGTGTCCGTCCGTCGTGCAAGGAGGTGCTGGGTGGGGAGGGAGGGGCCGGGTGGGGAGGGGAGGGTGGGGAGGAGCTGGGTGGGGAGGGTGGGGAGGAGCTGGGTGGGGCTGGGTGGGGAGTGGGAGGGGTGGGGCTGGGTGGGGAGGGGCTGGTCACCTCGTGGTGCCCTTATAAAACTCAACGTTTAACCTACTCACGCCGGCTTGTGCCCGCCCTCACAGTCGGGCATATTTGCGGAATACACCACGCCGCCGTTGACCCTGCAGGCCATTGACCGAGCAACCCAAACGTTCCTACCAGCTCCCTCCGCAGGACAATGTGTCTGTGGTTCATGTGTGTGTGTGTGTGAACTGAGTGCAACCTTATCATTTATTCGTTCGGCAACTGGAAGCCAATGCACTTCGGTGAGCCCTGGGCGGACACGTGTGCAGTGCTGTCCTTAATAGTTGCCACGGTGGAGGAGGTGGCGCGGGGGGGGAGTGAAGGAAGTGGAGGAGGGGGGGGGGGGTCTCTTGGCTAGGCTACAGCACCCAGCGGGCCATCGGAATGGTCCAAATGGCAGTTGGAGGAGCTCTGAGTTGCTAGGGACCCATCCAAGAGCTCTCGACGGGTTAATCCGTAACCTTGACGACGGCGACGAGTAAAAAGGTGCCGTCCTCTCGTCGGCCGTCAAATAGGCCGCAACGCGTCGCATCCAGGAACAATCACGCGGAGTGTGGCGTTAAGGCCGATCGAGAGGACGCGTGTATCCGTGGCTGAGTTCGGTTAAAAAAGAAAACTTTCTTTTATTTTCTTTCCGGAAGATTGGACGTTGCTTGCATGGACAAACACAACCCTCTCCCCCACCCGCCCTGCGATCCGCTGCGCGGTGACACCGACTGCCTTGGTTCGATTTCCAGCCACGGCTAACATCAGAGGCGCGGGGAGGCAATCATCCAGCAGTGGATTACAAAAAAAAACCAAGAAGGCGTGTGTGGAGTACAATGCAGCCGGTTAGCGGTGGTGGTGGCTACGCACGTGGCCGCCTGTGATCCGGGACTGTGCATGCAGCCAGGGTTGGCGGATCACACACGGATGGGCTGTGAAACTCCCTTCCCGACGGGCGTGCAGGGGAAGCCGTTAGCCCCTTGTTCTCTGCCAGGACAAGACGGTACACAGCAAAAACAACAACAACGTGGGCTCCACCTAATCCATCTGTACGGGATAGAGTGTTTTCCCCTCGCTCCGGTTTCCTTCCACGTGACTAAGCAATTAATTCATTGACCAACAACACCTTCATATATAGAGAACCGCAGAGCTTGGGGTGGGGGGGGGTTTGACCGCTGGCTGCTCACCGCGTGGCTGCTGCTGGCTCCCCGCTCGTCGTCTGTGCTACCTCCCCCTCGCGCCTCTGAGTCGTCCTCTCTCTCTCTCTGAGTCGTCCTCTCTTTGAGTCGTCCTCTCTCTGAGTCGCTCTTTCTCTCTGGGTCGCTCTTTCTCTCTCTGGGTCGCTCTATTTCTCTCTGAGTCGTCCTCTCTGTCTCTGGTGTCATAATACAGATGCAAATATAATGTGTATTGTGAGGTTGTTTTAATATCCCCTAGACTTTAATGAATATCCTGGCGACAGAATAACATTAATAGGAGCGAACAAATTGCTAAGTGGAGAGAAAATTGGAAATGAACCGTGAGTCATCCTCCTGTATTCGTTACTCCGACCTCTTCGGTCTATCTCTCAATCTCGTATCATCATAATGATGATGATTTTTATTAAACGTATTCCGAACTTATTGTTATTGTTCATCTTTTTCTTCCGCGGTTTCACCTCGACTCAATGTTTCTTCGCTGCACTGACAAATAAACAAAACAATTCCCGTGCAGCCAGTTACCCAGTTAGCTTCCGTTGCAACGGTCCGCAACATCCACTAGCAATAGATCTGTCGTTGTGGTGGAGCGGAATCCTGGAGGCAGCAGGCAGGCAGCCAGCAAACTCGAGGCATAGATTATATATATAGCTGGCTGATTATAATAATGATTTTAATAGTACAAGGGTACACTCATGATAACCTCAGTCAAGGGGTCGACAACCAAAGTATGATTAAGTGGCAACATTTAATCGAACGTTAATAGTGATCGAATTAAGTAACAACGGCAAAATCAACCCGTCAATATTTCAGGAGCACGTGGCGACTCCGTAACGCAACAACGTCACGATTGCAAGTCCCCCAAGAGCCCGTTTCGTCCTCGTGTTATGAGAGATGCGCCTTCACCAATGCACTCGCTTAACTTACTTGGCCCTCACATGCGCTACGTGTGCAGGCAACCCGAAAAAAACAATTGACATTTGAACAACAACAAAAACGAACAGTTCAGGCACACTGAGATACGTTGCTCTTGTTTTTTAGAAGCGACCTGGCCACAAACGATGAGTCAACGAAGTGGCTTGTCACGTGGAAATGTACAGCGGCATATCACGGCGCATTTTTTTTTTTTTACCAATATCAAAGAATGAAAAGTGTGAAAAAAAAATGAAAAGCAGCAGCCAAATACTCCGAACGCGTGGACTTTGATTCTGAATGTGGAGGTAGAAAAAAAAATCGGAGGCCCCTGGAGAAAAAAAATCCACGCGTCCACGTGGAGAGAAAGAGAGAGACACCGCGAACTTCAAATGTAGAGCAGGCGTCAGGGTTGGGATCGAACCCACGACCTCCTGTATACCAGGCGACGTCGTGAACATCTCGGCACCGCGGCTCCCCTTGTTACGGCCGCGTTGTTCCAACCTCTGTACCCTCACGTGTCCCCATCCCCGTCGCCTCCCGCAGCGATGAGCTACGCGGGCCCTTGAACGTGTTCACCCACGCGTGGCAGGACTGTGGGTGCGAGGGCGAGCGAGCGAGCGAGCGCGCGCCGTGACCCCGGGGCATTGCGGCGGGGTCGAGACGTATCTACTACGGCTGGCTCGCTATTTTTTCTTTCTCTATATTTTTTATTCAAGAAATATTTGTCCCTATATATTTTTTTTTCTCGATATATGTTTTCTCTCTCTATTTAATTTCTATCTTTATTTTTTTCTCTCTAAATATTTTTGTTCCTCTATATATTTTTTTAATCTTTTTTCTTTTTTTTCTCTCTTTATGTTTTTCTCTCTATATATGTATTTTTTTGCTGTCGTTGAATGAACAAACGTAACAAGACGCGACGGGTTCGGGTTTTTAGATGAACAGATTCCTCCAACATTATCCTCCTCCCCCCTCGCCCCGTCTCCCACGCCCACCCAGTCCTCCCCCACCACCTTCACTGCCAGACACGAGGGCGAGGGAACCTGCAGCAGGGGAGAACGGTGACAGTTTGGGGCACGTGGGACTGCGCAATGTCGCGAAAGGTTGTCGGGTGGATTCGATCTCCGGGCGCGGCGGTTGCAACATCGAGACGCGGTTTGTCAAAGTGGCAATACCCGCCACTCACAACTCCCCGCCTTGCCCAACATCCCCGTCGCCTGCACGGCGTACCCCGCATCTCCGTTCGTTCGCTCGCGTCGAGTGAAGCGGGGTCAACTGTGGGTAACTCCTCGATAGGAGGGGAGGAGGGTGGGGTGGTGGAGGTGGGGAGGAGGGCGGCTCTGGCTCCTTGCTCCACGCGGAGTGTGCAGGAGACCCGGCGGTGGGTGAGTTTTTCATCACGTTGCATGTTGACTGGATCATCGCCGGCAGAATCGGGCGAGTTCAACGCGCCCTGCTGCTGCCGCCGATGCTGCCGCTGCTGGGTTACCCAGATGTTCTTGGCAAGAGCACTCCGTATAAGACATGCCCCCCCCCACTGTACCAACCTCTCAACGGTTCAACACAGAAAACAAATCAATTGCTTGTGCACGTACATACACAGGGACCCCTCGACTTCTGAACGAGTTCGGTTCAAGAGGTCTGTTCGTAAGTCAATTTGTTCGTAAGTCCAACTATACCCATGTCGATTCCAAACATGTTGTGCGGCGTGTACACTAAACACGGGGGAATGGCTTCAAAAGCTGTATAATCTCTCTAACATGTAGATGCCACTGGTTCTTCACGTTCTGCAGACGTAGATGTCACCACCGCCATCCATTGCGCGGCAGTTCAACTTACGACTCGCGGTCCGGACAGGCAACTGGACATAGGGGACCAGTATTCTTAGGTTTTTTCGGTAAAGTCACGTAGGTAAAAAATTAAAATTAAAATTAATAAAAGTAAAATTAAAATAAAATAAAAATCACGACGTTTCGGAGGCAACACAAGCTTCCGTCTTCAGGTGGAACCGTCACAGCACGATAGCTGTATCAAGTGAGACCAGGTTTGTTCGTATCCCTGAATGGTCGTAAGTCGAATGTTCGTAAACAGAGGAGTCTCTGTATCACGTATAGAGAGGGTGGCTGACTGTTCGAATAGCATGTTCTCCCCGTGGTCACGTGGAATTTTTCTCCGGCACCTCCTGGTTTTCCTTCCACATTTATTATTATTATAATCATCATCAGCAGCAGCAGCAGCCATGATCAACCCACTGCTGGATGAAGTCCACCCCAAGCCTCAGCCGCCCTCCTCACGATCCTGCAGATGTAGCAAGCCACGCAGCACCTGCTGTTACGCGAACTGATTTAAAATCACATTACATCTCTTTATTGCGGCTAAGGCGATGGGTGGGTGGTGGATTGGACCGCCGCGTGATAAAAAAATAATAAAAATATATAACATTCTTTGGTATCTATATATGGAGCTAAAGTGAGCGTTTAAATTGCTCTCTCGCTCGCTCCCCCCCTCTCTCGCTCGCTCGGTCGCCGTCTTTGTGAAGCGATATGAAACAGCTCTGAGCCATCACCACCTTAATTATGCGGATGTAATGACAGATGTCTCGCTCGCCGCTGTCGGAGGCAATTTCGGCGTGAATAAGTCACGGTGATGTATGTATTTGTGTGTGCGTGCCCGTGTACGCGTGTGCGTGTCTATGTGTGTGTATATGTGTATCTGTGTGTGTACGTGTGTGTCGAACGCCCGCTGGCAGCGGGCGTTCAACACTTCACGTGGCCTCAAGGTGCACATGGCCTGGCACAAGCGTCGTGGTGACGTCACCGCCACTTAGTGGCGAATGGCGATTGCTATGTGTATGTGTGTATGTGTGTGTAGGTCGACTCAGCCTCAAATGAGTACCTGGTGCAGTGTGTAAACATCACCACTTGGGAGACAAAGGCGGTCGGGCGTGGGGATGGCCACCCACCCCCTCGTGTACCGTTCCGGCCTTCATAGGTGCTCGCTAACAGCACTTGCCCCTACAGTCTGTTAAGGCTATACAGGGGATCTTTGTCTTTGTCTTTGTATGTGTGTGCATGTGTGTGTGTGTATGTGTGTGTGAATGTGTGTGTGTATGTGTGTGCATGTGTGTGTGTGTATGTGTGTGTATGTGTGTATGTGTGTGTATGTATATGATCGGAGTGCAAAACAACCACCGACCTCCTCGCGGTGCCGGACGGGCAACGCTGTCGTGGACAGTGCTGTGGGGGGGAGGGCCAATTCCGATTGGCCCTCTCTCCTCATGGCGTCTGTGACCATTACAGTGGCTAAATGGGGGCTCTGGATGGGTGCGAGGGGCTGGTAACCCCACCACCTTTAATAAATTATCACGACTAAAATATCTAACTAATAAGCTTGTGCCGGAGGCCCCGGAGGGCCAGGCATCTATGACGTCTCCTGGCCAAACCCCATCTGGCAGAGCCAGGAGATTGAATCTTTACCCTCGGGGCTCCTCCAGAAACAACGACAATCCACTACGGATGGCCATGTGGAATGTTCGAACGTTCACTGCGGAGGAGAGGCTGCCACTCCTCTGTCGGGAGCTGGACCGGTACCGCCTGGATCTCTGTGGCATTCAGGAGGTCCGATGGACCGGCTCTGGCTCCTGTCACCATGAGGGGTGGACAGTCCTCTACTGGGGGCAGGAGACTGCCAAACAACAGGGTGAGGTGTGGGAAGCTGTAAGCCCCAGGCTACTTTGGGCTTGCTTTCCCATCAACCGGATGCGAGGAGTGGTGGTCGTGGTTACTTATGCCCCCACCGAAGACAAACATCCATGGAGGGATGCAGGCAAGGCCGACGAGTCAGATTCCTTATATGACCTCATGTCACAGGTGCTGGCTAAAGTGGCCCCTCGGGATAGAGTAATATTGTTGGGTGACTTCAATGCCCGAGTTGGTCATGATGCTGGCACCTGGTCTGGAGTGATTGGAAGGCATGGGTCAGATCAGCTCAATATCAACGGTAGGAGGCTGCTAGATTTTTGTGCAGCCCATGGGCTTGTAATTTCCAACATGCTGTTCCGGCATCGGCGCATCCACACAACATCATGGATGCATGCCGGGTCCAAGCAAGAACATCTGCTGGACTACATAGTGACGGATCAATGGATGCGAGCCCTTGACACCAGGACCTACGGCGGAGCTGATCTGCCCTCTGACCATCGACTAGTCATCTGTAAGATGCGCCTGCCATTCTTCCACTCCGGTGGTGGGTGTACACCCAAGACCCCATTCCAACCTAAGGTGGCCTGGTCTCAGTTAGCTGATGAAAGTTGCAAGTGAGAATTTCATCATCGCTTGCGGCTGGGGTTGGCATCGTCCCCCACTCCTCCTGATGTTGAGGGTAAATGGGCCAGGTTTAGGACTGTGATTCATGCAGCTGCAAAGGCTGCTTTTGGTATGCGGTCAAGACCTCCCCAGAGACCCTGGCTGACAGAAGAGGTGTTCAGGATGGTTGAGAAAAAGCGACAGGCCCACTCTAATCGTCTACAGCATCCCACGTCAGAGAATGAGGAGGCTTACCGCAGCCTTCACTCAGAGGTTCGGAGAGCCGTGAGGTGCAGCAAGGATGAGTGGTGGTCGCGGGTTGCTTAGGAGATGGAGTCTGTCTCAGTGGCCCACGATTACAAATCCCTATTTAACTCCATCAAAAAGTAACCGGCAGCGCCACACCTATTACCATCATTAGGAGAAAAAACAATCATCCAATCTCCAACCCCCAGGAACAGGTTTGCAGATTTGCTGAGCATTTTTGTGAGGTCCTGGGGGAGGGGAAATCCCTCAGCCAGGAAAACATCTTGGCACAAAGTGGGGATGACCCTGCTGAGGCTGCGGTGCCCCAAATATTGGAAGAAGAAGTCACCCCCTGTGAGTGGCTGGCTGAGGTGCCATCTGTTGAGGAAGTACTGAAGGCAATCCAGAGTCTGAGACCAGGAAAGGCACCGGGCAGAGATGATCTTCCAAGCGAGATGGTGCTACAGCAGAGGTGTAGAGAATTCCCACAAGACCTACATCTCTGCTTTATTGACCTGGTCAAGGCCTATGATACCATCAGTAGGCCTGGGCTCTGGGTTTTTCTTCGTGCTTTCGGAGTCCCTGACCATCTGCTCATGATCACTAAGGACCTTCATGATGGTGAGCGGGCCCGGGTAAAACTATGTGGACGGGAGTCAGAGCCATTCCCTGTACACCTTGGGGTGCGACAGGGATGTCCTCTGGCTCCCACATTATTTAACATCTATTTTGACTATTTAGTTCGTGAAGCCTTCAATAGCTGTACCAGGGGAATTTCCATTTGGTACAGATAAAATGGGAGACTGATCGATGCCCGGGTGCGGTCAAGGGATGGCTCCCTATTGGTCAACCACGTTATGTATGCCGATGATTTGGTAATAGCTGCTCATTCAGAGGAGGAGTTGGAGTCGCTGCTGCTGAGACTGGAACTTGCCACCAAGAGGTGGGGCCTTACCATCAGCCCCACCAAAACTAAGCACCTGCCTGGGTATTTGTACCATCGGACATTCCACCCCCACAACTCCCAATCGGTGATGGAACAGTTGTGGAGAAAGTGGAGAGTTTCCCATTCCTGGGCAGTGTGCTCATGATCAGCTCCGGTTTGGCAGCAGAGGTCTCACTCCGAATCAGTCGAGCGGCAAAATCTTTTCATCAGTTGCGTAACGTTGTGTGAAAGCTGCCTGGTCTGTCGCTCCGCACGAAGCTTCAGGTCTTCTCGGCCACAGTCATTCCCTCCCTTCTGTACACTTGCGAAACGTGGACCACCCTAATGGAGCATCTTCGCCAGTTATAAACATTTAGGCTGGCCTGCCTACCATCCATCCTGGGTTTAACCAGGCTGGATTGCGTGAGGAGCTCACAAATTCTTGAAAGATCTGGGCAAAGTCCCATCGGTGAGCTCCTCCGGCAGGCAAGGCTGCGTTGGCTGGGTCACGTAGCCCGCATGCCTAGCCACCGCATGCCTAAACAGCTTTTTTTCGGCCGGATCGAGGGGGATAAACGGGCGCGGTACGGGCTAGAGAAGAGATGGAGTGATGTGGTACAGGAGGACGTGGAGCTGAGTGGACTTGCCGATGACTGGTACCAGCGGTGTCAAGATCGGCCTCTGTGGAGGAGGCTCGTGAAGGACGCTACTGGGCAGTTGGAGGCAGTCGCCCTCCAACAACAACGGAGGGCGGAGGAGCGACGCTCACAACAACGAGCGGAGCGCCGGGTGGCTAAAGCACAGAAAGTTGGCACAGTAGGGGGCACAGGTGGTGCATCAGCCAGTCATCTCAGTCATCTCAGTCAGTCGACCCGTGGCACCTGGGTCTGCCCCGTGACCTGCCAGCGGGCGTTCGACACTTCACGTGGCCTCAAGGTGCACATGGCCTGGCACAAACGTGGTGGTGACGTCACCGCCACTTAGTGGCGAATGGCGGTTGTTGTTGTGTTTGTGTGTGTATGTGTGGATTGTGTGAACAGGTTACGGGGTTCCCCTGGGTCGGCTCGGCCTCAAACTGTCCCCACCACCACCCCGGCACCTCCGATGAGCACGGCAGGCTACGTACGGCGCGAAAGAAGTTCAACAGACACAAAAACGAGTGCCCGGTGCGGCGTGTAAACATCGCCGAGGGGCTCGCCACCAACCAAGTCGTCTACCGTGCCGGTCGTCACAGGTGCTCGCGAACAGCGCTCGCTGGAAGACTCTGTGCGAGACTATTCGGGGGATCTTTGTCTTTGGTGGTCGTTAACAGCACTTGGCCCAAAAGTATGTTAAGACTAAAGGGGGATCTTTGTCTTTGTTTGTGTAGTGGGGGGGGGGGGAGTCGTGGCGCAGTGGTTAGCACGCTGGGCTGGGCTATCCTACCAATATACCAATACAGCGACCCGAGTTCGATTCGCGCTCACACGGCCGACGATCATTTGGTGACGATCATTATCTGAACCGGTCGTGCGCCTCTCCCCTGAAGGTGGACGCAGCCCTGAGCGAGTTCCTGGCGCGGTGTTGCAGACATCACCAAAGGGGGAGCCAAAAAACCACCGCAAACCAGACGGAGCCTTCAGCAGCCACGCTCCTGCGATTGTCGAATGGCCTTCTTTGGTTCAAATTGGGGATTCTGAGTCTTTTTCGCTTTTTTTAATCACTGTCTTAAAACTCATCTATTGTCTGCTATACATTTCCACGTGACAAGCCACTTCGTTGAGTCGCTATCATTTGCGATCGCCAGGTCGCTTCTGAAAAAAAGAGCTACAGAGCTCAGTGAGGTCTTCCGTTGAAAAATAAATAAATACCGATTTAAAGCTTTCGTGACTGCAGGGATTCATCTTCTTGGTTTTTTCGGTAAAGTCACGTAGAAGGGAAGTAATCAAATAATAAAAATAAAATATAATAAAATAATTCTCACGACGTTTCGGCCACAACGCAAGCAGCCGTCCTCAGGTGAAGAACAGGTCTCGATAAGACAGACTCTGTCTTACGACGTTTCGGCCACAACGCAAGCAGCCGTCCGCAACTGAACGGCTGCTTGCGTTGTGGCCGAAACGTCGTGAGAATTATATTATTATGTTTAATTTTTTATTATTTTATTATTTCCCTTCTACGTGACTTTACCGAAAGAACCCAGAAGATAAATAAGTAAATTGAGTTTAACTGGAGTTTGAACCCACCAGCTTCTGAGTGACTTGCCACACGACCATCAACATGGTTTAGTAACCACGTGTACTCAGGCGCTCCGAGTGGAGAGAGAGACCCCCACCCCCACGTGCAGTGAGGAGGGGGGGGGGGTCACGGTCCCGTAGAATAGTGACCCCCCCCTCCATGCGACGGGAGTGGGTCACGGTCCCGGAGGAGCCGCCCTGCGTCGTTAATCTCTAATGAAACATTTAAATGCATGGGAATGTGTTTCTTTTTTGTGTGCGTGAACCCCACCGTAAAGATCGATCGAGCGCCTTTGAGGAACAAGTTGGCGAGGCTTCCGAGAAGTGAGTGCGTGAGGAGTGCGTGAGTTGACATTGTAGTGTAGTGTGTCATCGTCATTATCAGCAGCAGCAGCATCATCAGTATCATCAGCAGCAGTAACAGCAGTAGTAGCAGTAGAGTCCTTGATGAATCCACCGTTGGATGATAGCCACCCCGCCTCCCGGGCCCTCCAATTCCCACCCAAGCTGTCAAAGTAAATGCGATGGTGACCTTAAGACAACATGACCGCATTGCAGTTCTACAGGAGCTGCCGATGGCTCTAAAAGAACTGCACCAACGGTTGTGTTTCTGTGCAATTTGTTCGAACCGAGTTGTTTCCCGGCAGACTTAAATCTTAATTATAATAATAATAATCATTGCAATTTACAAGGCGCAATGTATCCGGTGGATCTCGGTTGCGCCAATTACGAGAAGTTGGGAAACGTACACATTCCATTATTCCGTTACATTGGCGATTGTTCTCATGGTGTATCGCTTCAACTGGGGATATTGTTCGTAACCACACGGAGGCGGGGAAGACGGCGAACAGAGCAACGCGATGAGCGATTCGAACCAATTGGATGCCACTGGGGACGATAAGTCTCGAGAATGAATATCGTTGAGAGATAGAGAGATAGAGCTGAATTGGAAGCAAAGGGAGGCGATAATCGCCGCACGTCTTTGAGGAAGGACGCGGCTCACATGGAGAGATGTGATATCAGGATCATGGCTTTATTTAGAATCTGAATATTTATTTACACTGGAAGAATCCTATGAGTTCTGAAGCAATGTTTGTTTGCGCAGATGTCCAGTAGAGGCACGGGGTGAGAACGTCACAACAACAATCAATGCAAAATTCATGATAGGAGTGCAAAGTACAAGCAATTTGAACAAATCACCCAACACGTACGAACACAGTACAGCACAAAACCATCGCCATCCTACCACTGAGGTATTAACGTATTGCTCAAACGCGACCTGGCCACACATCATAGCTCAACAAAGGGGCTCATCATTTGAACATGTATAGCTTCAAGATAATCTAAATAGTCTAAACGCGTCGTTCTAATCCGATGAGCCATGCAGCTCTTTTGCACAGACGTCTAGTTAACTAAAATATGTTTAAATTAACCACGTAAGGCCAACTGAGCTGCTATTTTGCTCTTGTTCATAAGCGACCTGGTTGTCACAAATGAAAGCTCAAGGAAGTGGTTTATCATCACGTGGACATTTCTAGCAGTCAAATATTCTAAACGCGTGATGTTGATTCTAAATGTTGAGGGGAAAACCGGGAGGACTCGGAGACAAAGCCACACAATCACGGGGAGAGAGAGAGAGACACGCAAACTTTAAATATACAACAGGTGCTAAGGGTCGGGGTCGGGATCGAACCCACGCCCTCCTGTATACCAGGCGAGGTAGTTAACCTCTCGCCACCGTAGTGCCCGAGGAGCAGGTCAGCAAGTTACATCAACAAACAATGCTCACGCAAAAAAAAACGATCGGAGTGCAAAATAGAGAAAAGGTAAGCAGGTCACAATAAATAAATATAAATACACATATATAATAGCTCAGATCTGTCCTTCTGTCATTCTGTGACTGTGATTAACGCCCCCGGATTGGTCGAAGTGTATCACGTGACCGCGAGCAAGCAGCCAACCAGAGGTGCGCCCCCCCAAAACATGTACGCTCCCGGATTGGTTGAAGTGCGTTACGTGACCGCGAGCGGCCCAATTCGTGTTGTTGTGGTGCGCCCCGCACCTCGGAGGCCCGAGAAGCAGCAACATCACGGCCACAGCGCCAGAGACGCAGCCACGGAGAGCTGACGGTCGATCCACTCACACACGGTTCACTCATACACACAGCTCACTCACACACACACAGCTCACTCACACACAGCTCACTTATACACACAGCTCACTCACACTCACTCGCACACAATCGCATGCAGCTCAGTGGAGACGGGTGAGTGAGAGTGAGGCAGAGCCGTGCTCCGTCCACTGCTGCCCTGAGGAACCCCCGTGCTCTCCACTGCTGGTGGAGGGAGCCAGACGCACTCTCTCCACTGCTGCCCTGAGGGAGAGCCGTGCTCTGTCTACTGCTGCCCTGAGGGACCCCCGTGCTCTCCACTGCTGCCCTGAGGGAGAGCCGTGCTCGCTCCTCTGCTGCCCTGAGGGAGAGCCGTGCTCTGTCCATTACATTAGTACTCGAGCCTTTTTGGTGCTTAAATCCACTGCTGGATGAAGGCCCACCGCACGCTGTGCTAGTGGATCGTGAGGATTTACTTGACCAGTCTGTTGGGGGCCGCCACACGCTGTGGTTGTTGGGGGGTGCTGCAGGCTGTGGTTGTTCAGGGCCGCCGCAGGCTGTATGTGGTTGTGCGGGGTACATAAACACAAATTGTATAAGTATTGCTCATTCCTGCCGATATATCAAGGTCACTCCGTGCGATGATCCATCCACACGAGCCGAATATCCCCGCTCCATCTCCGTGGGGGACGTGACGTCCTCTGGTTCACGTGGACGCGACCCATAGCCTCAATGGACAGTGATGAAGTCTTCGCTTGGAGGGCAAACGAGATGGACATCGCGGGGAGAGTGGGAGATTTGTTGAAGGCATTCCAGGAGGTAGCGATTGAAGGGAATTGCGCTCCGATGCCAGGGCTTCTTAAAAGTACAGAGTTAGCTTGATAACTTTAATATGAATTGTCGTATGGTTGTTATTGTTTGACTTGCATCCCACTGGGATTTTTGCACACAGCGTTGATATGCGGTGCTTTTTTCGAGAAGACTTTGCTGTTTTTTTCCTGGATTTTTTTTTGTTACAAGTAGTCACTTAAAAATGTTTTCTGTTCATGTTTCTGTTTGTTGCGGTTGCACCCGAGTCAAGAGCCTCATGGCTCACGGGGCTACACCTAATACATGAAGCTGAAAACTGAAACAGCGGGGATTATCTGACCCGGGTAGAATGCCCCCCCCTCCCCCCCAGGTCGACTAAGTCTTAAAAATACTACTACCTGGCGTTGTGTGTAAAGATACACGAAACAATTATTGAAATCGCACTCGAGGGAGACAAAGGTGGCCGGGTGTGAGCCTTACCACACTCCGCCCCCCTATATCGCATCTCGTGTGCCGTGTCATTAATTAGAATCGGCGCTCGCTATGACGGCACTTTCCACTCCCCACAATAGTTCATTAACAACTATCCGGGGAACCTTAATCATTGTCTTTGTGACAATTTGAATTTGACCCTTTGACCTTTCCACCACCCCCCCCCCACCCTTTCCCATGTGTCCATGAGTGAATGTTTATTTTAATACTGCGGATTTTTGTTGTTGTTGCTGTTGTAATCTTCACATTGTCACGATTCGCGTCATAACACTTAATTCATTAGAACTGACACGTGGTGACTTATCTCCCCGTCCCCCTACCCCTACCCCGCCTTGGAACCAAAAAAAATAATAATTAGCAGAAGCGGATGGCTGAGCTCCCTTGCTGGACGGACGATCTCTAATTATGTAATTGATTTAATTACGTGATAACACGCTTAAGGGTTTGCAGGCGAGAGACGAGGGCAGGACGTTAATTGCCTCGGAGCGTGAACATTACGCAGAGAGTGCGTGTTACTCAGTGTGGGGGGGTGGGGGCGGGGGGGTGGGGGCGGGGGGGTGGGCGGGGGGGGTGGGGGCGGGGGGGGCGGTGATGTAGCGGTTAGCGCGCTGCGCTACGAACCTCGCGACCCGGGTTCGATTCCCACTAAGGGCCAACAGCCGGTGACGATTTATCTGAACCGGTCCTGGGCCTCCCCTAGGTCGACTCAGCATCAAATGAGTACCTGGTGCTGTGCGTAAAACACATCGCCACTGGGGAGACAAAGGCGGCTAGGCGTGGTGCTGGACACCCACCCCCTCGTGCGCCGTTCTAGCCTTCATAGGTGCTCGCTAACAGCACTTGCCCCAGCAGTCTGTTAAGGCTATACGGGGTATCTCTGTCTGTGTTTTGGGCGCAGTGGCTAGCGCGCTGCGCTATGAACTCGGCCACCAGAGTTCGATCCTGGCTCACGGCCACCAATACCAGTGATCATTATTTAAATTGATCCTGGACCTCCCCTAGGTCGATTCAGTCTCAAGTGAGTGGGGTTCGATCCCGACCCTGACGCCTGCTGAATATTTGGAGTTTTCAGGTGCTCGCTCTTCCCCGCGGTTGCGTGGATTTTTGCTCTGGGTCCTCCGGGTTTTCCGTCCACATTTAGAAACACGCGTTTAGATAAGTTAAGTGCTATACTGACGAGCCTCTTCGTTGACCTATCACTTGTGGACAGGTCGCTGCTGAAAATGAGCTCTATAGCTTATTGCGTTTTACCTGGTAAAAAAACAAAACATCGAATATCTGATGCGATGTGTAAATGTCGCCACTCGTCAGACAACATCGGACGGGCGTGTTGATGGCCACACAACAACATCCTTTGCTCTATTGGTACCTCATTTGCCAGTAAAAAATATGATAATTGGTTTTTTTTACCCTTTTATCTGGCAACAGAACGGACACTTTTTTTACGAGAAGTCATGTTTGCATAGACCACAATACCTACAGTCATAATGCCGGCATTCATAGGTGCTACTCCCTTACAGCACTTGCCCCAAAAAGTCTGCCGAGGCAATGAAGGGGATCTTCGTCTTTGATTGGGTGTTTGTGTGTGTGTCGCTAAACACCGCTCGCCCCGATAGCCTTTTGCCTTTTGTGTGTGACGGCACTCAAACTGCACCTAGTCTGGCACAAGCTATGGTGGTGGTGGTGGTGATGGTGACGCCACCACCACATCGTGGGGAGCGGCGGCTGTTGTTGCTTGTATGCCGTCAGCGGTGCGATTCCTTTTTTTTTTACGTCCGTCCACCGCACCTCCGATGAGTACAGACACAGAGACCCATACACTCACACAGAGACCCATAGACTCACACAGAGACCCAGACTCACATAGAGATCCACAGACTCACACAGAGACCCACAGACTCACACAGAGACCCGTAGATTCACACAGAGACCTGTAGACTCACACAGAGACCCATAGACTCACACAGAGACCCGTAGACTCACACAGAGACCCATAGACTCACATGGAGATCCATAGACTCACACAGAGACCCATAGACTCACACAGACAGGTAGACTCACACAGAGCCCCATAGACTCACACAGAGACCCATAGACTCACACAGAGACCCATAGACTCACACAGAGACCCATAGACTCACACAGAGACCCAAAGACTCACACAGAGACCCATAGACTCACAGAGACCCATAGACTCACACAGAGACCCATAGACTCACACAGAGACCCGTAGACGCACACAGAGACCCGTAGACTCACACATAGACCCATAGACTCACACAGAGACCCGTTGACTCACACAGAGACCCGTAGACTCACACAGAGACCAGTAGACTCACACAGAGACCCATAGACTAACCTAGAGACACAGAGAACCATAGACTCACACAAACACCCACATACTCACAGGGACCCATAGACTCACACAGAGCCCTATATACTCACACAGAGATCCATAGACTCACACAGAGACCCGTAGACTCACACAGAGACCCGTAGACTCACACAGAGACCCGTAGACTCACACAGAGACCCATATAGTCACACATAGACTCATAGACCGACACAGAGACCCATAGACTCACACAGAGACCCATAGACTCGCACAGAGAGACCCATAGAATCACACAGAGACCAATGGACTCACATAGAGACACAGAGAACTATAGACTCGCACAAACACCCATAGACTCACAGGGACCCATAGACTCCCATAGAAACCCATAGACTCACACAGAGACCCATATATTCACACATATACTCATAGACTCACACAGAGACCCACAGACTCACACATAGACCCACAGACTCACACAGAGACCCACAGACTCACACAGAGACCCACAGACTCACACAGAGACCCATTGACTCACACAGAGACCCACAGACTCACACAGAGACCCATAAACTCACACAAAGACCCTTAGACTCACACAGAGACCCACAGACTCACACAGAGACCCACAGACTCACACAGAGACCCATAGACTCACACAGAGACCCATTGACTCACACAGAGACCCATAGACTCACACAGAGACCCATAGACTCACACAGAGACCCATAGACTCACACAGAGACCCATAGACTCACACAGAGACCCACAGACTCACACAGAGACACACAGACTCACACAGAGACCCACAGACGCACACAGAGACCCATAGACTCACACAGAGACCCATTGACTCACACAGAGACCCATAGACTCACACAGAGACCCATAGACTCACACAGAGACCCACAGACTCACACAGAGACCCATAGACTCACACAGAGACCCATTGACTCACACAGAGACCCATAGACTCACACAGAGACCCATTGACTCACACAGACCCATAGACTCACACAGAGACCCATTGACTCACACATAAACCCATAGACTCACACAGAGACCCATAGACTCACACAGAGACCCATAGACTCACACAGAAACCCATAGACTCACAAAGAGACCCATAGACTCACACAGAGACCCATAGACTCACACAGAGACCCATAGACTCACACAGAGACCCATAGACACACACAGTGACCCATAGACTCACACAGAGACACAAAGACTCACACAGAGACCCATAGACTCACACAGAGACCCATAGACTCACACAGAGACCCATAGACTCACACAGAGACCCATAGTTTGTTGTTCTGCCACCGCACCTCCGATTGGCACGGTTGGCTACGTACGGCGCGATAGAAGTTCAACATTCTTACGTACTCTTTGGTTATTTCGGTAAAGTCACGTAGAAAGTAATTTAATAATAGTAATAGAATACGACGCGTCGATTACAACACGAGCAACCATCATCAGGTGCAAATTAATGAGAAAACAAACATAGTAATCTTGGAAATAAAATGCAATACAACACAGAGAGTCGGCGCTGCGCTACGAACCAGGCGCCAACACATCAGTCAACACCCCACCTGGTTGATTACGTTCTTCCAAAGCTTGCTAAATTTGAGAGAGAGACAAAACACGGACACGGATTCACACAGACGGACACACACAGCAGAGAGAGAGAAAGTCTCACTTACGTACGTACACGCATGCATACGATTGTGCGTGCAGGCGATGAGGCCTAAAGGGGGAGGGTGGCGGAGGCGCACAGATAAACAAATCCGTGACCAAGACACTCGGCTCTGTGGCTCAATATTTGCAGCCAGAGTTCCTTAACTGGAAGGCCACGCTTGCTAATCTGGCGCCCTAATTGCATCTGCCCCATTAGCGATGAGCGGAGACAAAAAACCCCAAACAACAACATAAAAAAAACCAAGGGAGCACACCGCTAATGAAGGAGCCCGATCTTTAAATGCAATTTCGCCCGCGGCCCAATCGTGCTCATCAAGCACGCGAGCCGGGAAAAAGTGCTCAGGCGGTGAGCACTGCGGCTTGAGATTGGGTGAGCCGCCATCCGTGCAGCAGTGGGAGGGCTTGCCAGGTGTCGTAGGACGCGTTGGGTGAGACGGGCGGCGTGGCCAGGAGATGGCCAATGCGGTTGATGTTGATTGTTAGCACTCCCCTCCCCATCGTGTGCAGCGTGGTGTGTGTGTGAGCGTGTGCGTGTGGGTGTAGCGGTTAGCGCGCTGCGCTACGAACCAGGCGAACCGAGTTCGATTCCCGCTCACGGACAAAACCATTTACGATTATCTGAATTTGTGCCGGGCCTCCCCTAGGTCGACTCAGCCTCAAATAAGTACCTGGTGCGGTGTGTAGTAAACATCGCCACTTGGGAGACAAAGGCGGTCGGGCGTGGTGCTGGCCACCCACCCCCTCGTGCCGTTCCGTCCTTCATAGGTGCTCGCTAACAGAACTTAACCCTACAGCCTATTAAGGCTATATGGGGGATCTTTGTCTTTGACTTTGTGTGTGCGTAGCGGGGAGCGGTAGTGTAGCGGCTAGCGCGCTGCGCTACGAACCAGGCGACCCGAGTTCGATTCCCTCTCACGGCCAACATCAGTGACGATTATCTGAACCGGTCGTGGGCCCTCCCCTAGGTTGACTCAGCCTCAAATAAGTACCTGGTGCGGTGTGCAAACATCGCCACGTGGGAGACAAAGGCGGTCGGGCGTGGTGCTGGCCACCCATCGTCTCGCGTGCCGTTCCGTCCTTCGTAGGTGCGACTCGCTAACAGCACTTGCCCCTCCAGCCTGTCAAAGGCTATATGTGAGATCTTCGTCCGCATGTACCAATGTGTGTGTGTGCCTGTGCATGTGTGTGAGCGTGTGCAGTGGGTGTGCTGATGGTTTCAATTCCCGCCCACGGCCAACACCAGCGACGGATAATCTGAACCGGTCCTGGACCTCCCCTAGGTTGACTCGGCCTCAAAAGAACAGCTCGTGCTGTGCGTTAACATCGCACACTGGGGGAGACACACACCACCCCCTCGTGTGCCGCGCCGGTCTTCGTTGCATGCTCGCTATTATTGGCACTACAACGCGGGAGATCTTAGTCTTCGTGTCTTGAGCCTACATGCGTGCTCCCTCCCCCCCAGTCGACCCACTCCCCCCTCCCCGCCCCCCACTGTTCTTAATAAGACTCATCATCATCGTCATCATTGTATCACCGCTGCGCTCCTCTCTCCTCCGTGCAATCCGCGCAAGCTCTCTCCGGCGGCATCTCGCGGTGAGCTCCGAACGGCTCCCGTTGATGCCGTCCGCGTGCGAAGTGTCAACGCGGAGCGGTGGCGCAGCGGTTTGCGCTTTTTGAGACCCTGGCGAGTGACTTCGACGCCGATTCTGAGTCATCCTGATTTGACCACCCTGGCACATTTCATCAGCCCAACGTCAGCGCGGTTCATACGCGTGCACAGTAATACGTTGCATCCCGACCACGGCTAACATGACTGGCGAATCATATCTGAACCGGTTCTGAGTAACCTCCACTCCGCCACCCCCCCCCCCCCCCCGATCTACCCACTCCCCCCGGCAAGGACTGGTTTCGACATTCACTGTCTCATCAGCAATCAGCAGAGTTAGGGCTTGTCTAGAATCAATGCTGGTGAACTGAAAAAGGTTTATAGGCAATGATTGGTTTCGATATTCAGTGTCTCACCAGCAACCAGCAGAGTCAGGACTTGTCTAGAATCAATGCTGGTGAACTGAGAGATTTTGTATAGGCAATGATTGGTTTCGATATTCAGTGTCTCACCAGCAACCGGCAGAGTCAGGACTTGTCTTGAATCAATCCTGGTGAACTGAGAGATTTGTATAGGCAATGATTGGTTTCGATATTCAGTGTTTCATCAGTAATCAGCAGAGTTAGGGCTTGTCTAGAATCAATGCTGGTGAACTGAGAGATTTTTATAGGCAATGATTGGTTTCGATATTCAGTGTCTCATCAGCAACCAGCAGAGCCAGGACTTGTCTAGATTCAATGCTGGTGAACTGAGATATGTTTATAGGCAATGATTGGTTTCGATATTCAGTGTCTCACCAGCAACCAGCAGAGTCAGGACTTGTCTCGAATCAATGCTGGTCACCCGTCATTCCTGTTTTCACCGCTGCGCTGTGCAGCTCCTTTTCAGACGCGTCCTCGCCACAAATGATAGCTCAACGGAGCGGCCTATCATCACGTGGACGTTGATAGCGGCCAAATTAACTCGAAACGCGAGCGATGCCGAGTCTAGTACACACAGCCGTTCGTGTGAGGGACAGCCAAGAGAGAGCGGAGCCACAGGCGATGATACGACGGCAGCTGGCTCGTCGTGCGGGCGACGTTACCGGGTTTTTTTGTGTGTTTTATAGCCCAAAGTGATGAATGTGCCATGCTGATGAGAAGAAATTGCGCAATATCCCCGGCGCAACGGAAGCCAAATAAGCTCCTGCACGCCGTTACGGAATAACGCGTGGGCTTTTCATTTGATTTTTATGGGGTAATTGAATGAAAGCCTCGAGACACGCACAGACAGACAGGCGATTCGCACTGAGACGGGGCCAGCAAAATGCGTGACATCAATTGAGCGGGGGGTGGGGTGGGGGAGGGGAGCTGACGCATTGCAAACGAGTCCGCATCATTTCTGCCTTGGTGGTTGTCGAGGTTGTCGTTGTTGGCACGAGCACTGCGCCGCACAGCGAACCCGTTGCTCTCCAACGGAGGCAGCTGTCATCAGGGCGGGTCATAGGGGGGGCCGGGGGGATTAGGGGCCCGGGGCAACGCACGCATTGCGTGCACCCCTCCCCCCTCCTCCCCCCACCACCACCCCCTACAAACTAGTTGCGTAACCCGCGTGGGGGGCAGGGGGTGCCTTGCCCCCCCTACCCTCCCCCACCCTGGTGGGGCCCCCCCTTGACGACCACCGTGAGATTCGTTATCAACGAACGGTGCGAAAGAACGGCAGCGGTGATTTTTTGTTGTTCTTCGCGACGACGGAGCCCGCCCCTATGGCGTCGGATGTTCGAGACCGTGAGCCGGACGGCGTTCGTGAGGCAAGAGGAACCGGCGATGTACAATAATGGTAGCCTCGGTGCGACCGTGCGAGACAAATCAAATAGTGAGGCCCCACCTGACGGGTTGCGGCACCGCCTCAGCTGATAATCTAATGCTGTGATGTCGCAGTGCCGAGCCCCCCCCCACCTCCCCCCAAAGCGTAGGGCCCGGGGCGATCGCCCCCCTCCACCTCCCCCCAAAGCGCGGGGCCTGGGGCGATCGCCCCCCGTCACCTCCCCCCAAAGCGCGGGGCCCGGGGCGATCGTCCCCCTCCACCTCCCCCCCAAAGCGCGGGGTCCGGGGCGATCGCCCTCCCTCTCCACCTCCCCCCAAAGTGCGGGGCCCGGGGCCTTCATACAGCACTTGCCCCAACAGTCTGTTACGACTAAGCAGGGGGACCTTTATCTTTGTGACGAGAGTGCATTTGCATGCGAACGAATATGTATCGGCGAGCATGCATGCATATGCATCTGTATAACTTAGCTTGTGTATGCATGAGTGTGTGTGCATTAATACGCGCGTGCTTGCGTAGCCGCACATGTAAATACATATGTATGTGATCCGTTCACGTGTATGGTAATCAGCGTGTGCCCGGCGTGCGCGCTGTTTGTGTTGTGGCGGTGAGCGGTTAGCGCACAGCACTGCGAACCCGGCGACACGAATTTCGATTCGCGCTCGCCACCAATGACAATTAGAGCGAACATCTGAACCGTTCGTAGGTGGACTCAGCCATACAAAAAAAATAATTACCAGCTACGGTGCGTAGAACACTTCAACACAGGGGAGACAAAGGCGGCCCGGGCGTGATGTTGGCCACCACCCACCCCCTCGTGTGCCGTGCCAGCCCCAACAGTCTGCTGAAGGCCATACAGGCGGGTGGGGCTGATGGAGACCTGTGGCTTTGTGGCTGAGTGTGCCTGTTTTTGTTCCATGCATCTGTCCGAGCGCAACGCCGCGTTTCCATTCGCAATCATCGAGCGCTCGGAGCACCTGAAAAGGGCGACATTTGCATCAGAAAGACCAAGATTACAACAACAACAACAAAGAGGCTACGGGCAAGATACGTGCGGGGCCTCGCGTGTGCGCGCGTGTGTTTATCTGCGTCTGTGCGTCGTCTGTGTGTCTCTCTCGAAGTTGCATCTGGCCTGGCGAAGACGCGCCGTTGGTGACCGTCACTTGCGTGGCGAACGGCTGGTGGTGTTGGTGGTGTTGGGTGTCTGCCGTGAAAGCTGTGCACTTGTCCTTGTTGTGTCGTGGGCCTCCCCTAGGTCGAATCAGACTCAAATGAGTTCCCGGTGAGTTGTGTCTACTGTAAGGGGCCGTCCATAAATGACGTGACGCGATGTTGGACGATTTTTTACCCCCCCCCCCCCTTCGTCACACGGCGTCACAAAAAGTCAGACCCCCCCCTCAAATATGACGTCACAAAGCTCTGCCCCTCCCCCCCCCAAAAAAAAAAACATGTTTCAAATCGCTTTAAACTATTGTCATTGTAGTGCGTATTTAATGTGGCGCTCTGATGTTGTAGGAGAAAACGTGTATTAAAAAGTATATTTAATTAAGTAGAACGTGTTGTCTATATTTAAAGTTGCACATTTTGACGTGACGTCACATTTCTCAACCCCCCCCCCCCCTCGTCACACATCGTCACAAATGTCTGACCCCCCCCCCCCCCCAGGTGCGTGACGCCATTTATGGATGGCCCCTAAAACATCACCACTGGGGAGACAAAGGCGGCCGGGCGTGGTGTTGGCCACCAACCCCCCTCGTGTGCTGTTCTGGCCTTCATAGGTGCTCCCTCACAGCACTTGCCCCAATAGTCTGTTCAGGCTATACGGGAAATCTTTGTCTGTTTTTTCTGGGCCTCTCCTAGATCGACTCAGCCTCAAATGAGTACCCGGTGAGGCGTGTATAAAACATCACCACTGGGGAGACAAAGGTGGCCGGGCGTGGTGTCGGCTACCCACCCCTTCGTGTACCGTGCCGGCCTTCACAGGTGCTCGCTAACTACCGCATCATAGTGCCGCTCTCACAGTTGAAGGGTGACACGCAATATGTCGCCAGACATTTCGCCAACTTCCCATTTTGGACATCTGTGAAAAAGAGCTTCATAGCTCATCGGATTCCTCCACCATAAATAAAGATTCTAATTATGTGTCTGTCCACCTAAGATGTTTACTCCTATCAACCATCACCACCACCAACATGGCCTTCGGGAAATGCGTAATTTCATCAGCATTGCAGGAGTGATGGAGAGATGCGAATGAGGGGGGGGATGGAGAGAGAGGAGGGAGATCGGAGGGAGATGGCGACATGGGAAGAGAGGGGAGAGACGTCGAGAGAATGGTATAGAGATGGAGAGGAGAGTGGGAGAAAGTGAAGAAGTACATCGGGGAGAGTGACGGAGCTCGAGGGAGATGGGAGGTGGGGAGAGGGGTAGCGACGAGGGGAGCTGAGGATGAAAGGAGACGGTGGGTGGTGTCAGAGAGAGAGAGTGATCGGGAGAACGAGGATGAACGATAAACTTTTGACTTTTAAACACCTTTTATTGCCGCCAGCAGCAAAAGCACTGGGGGCGATTTCAATATGAAATACACAAAGTCACCAGCAAACAAATTAAAATAAACGTTACAAATCGACGCGCTGTGGCTCTGAAAGCACCGCGCACAATACAAAAGAAAAGTCACGTGGTTGTGGTGTGAACGATAGAGGGATGGTCGCAGAGAGAGAGAGAGAGATGGAGGGAGCGTAAGAGAGAGAGTGACATGCGAAAGTGATGGGGCGTGAGAGATGGAGAGAAGGGTAAATGGAGAGTGAACGTTTGAGAGAGAGAGAGAGAGTTAAATATGGAGACGGTGCGAGACGGAGAGAGAGAGAGAGAAATATGGAGAGTGTCGGTGACGGGGAGAATGAAAGATGCGGAGAGAAAGAGACGTGATTGAGAGATGGGAATAAGGAGAGTGATGAGGAGGAATCGATGTCGAGAAAGAGAGACGGAGACTATTTATACGTGTGTGTCGAGAGAGAGACACACACACACACACGCGGGGAGAATCACTCTGAAAGATAGAGACACAAACACAGTGACACAGAGAAAGAGAGAGAGAAATAGGGAGAGAACGACACGGAGAGAGATTCACTGAGAGACACGCACAGAAGTAGGGAGGGAGGGCGGAGAAAATGAGAATGGGAAAACAAAGGAGACTCATACAAAAGCTAAATAACATAGAAAAGGCAAAAACATGTGGGGGGAAAAATGAACGCAAAAAAGAAAACGAATAGAAAAAAAATGCAAAAAAAGAGAAAATACAGAATAGAAAAAATAGAAAAGAGAGAGACACACACAGTGAGTCCCACTGAGAATCAGAGTGACAGAGTGGCAGAGAGAGATATTCGGGCACAGGGAGCCGTGTAACTGATGAGACCCTGTCTCTCTGTCTCTCTCTCTATCTGTCTCTCTGTCTGTCTGTCTATCTGTCTCTCTGTCCGCTCGGGTCTCCCCACAAGAGCCAGGACCGAACGAGAGCTCTCGACAGAGCGACCAGCGTGTGTGTGTGTGTACGTGTGTGTACGTGTGTGTGTGTGTACGTGTGTGAACGTGTGTGGGGGGGAGAGCGGTAGTGTAGTGATTAGCGCGCCGCACTACGAACCTGGCGACCCTGGTTCGATTCCCGTTCACGGCAACAGCAGTGACGATTATTTGAACCGGTCCTGGGGCTCCCCTAGGTTGACTCAGCCTCAAATGTGTACCTGGTGCAGTTTGTAAACATCGCCACTAGAGAGACAAAGGCAGCCGGGTGAGGTGCTTGGCAGTACCACAACCCTCTCGTGCACCGTTCTGACCTTCAATGGTGCTTGCTAATAGCACATTTCCCAATAGTCTGTTAAATTCTATATGGGGGATGTTTGTCTTTGTCTTTGTGTGTGTGTGGTGGTGGTGCATCTGTCAATTATGTTAGTATGATGATAACATCATCGTCATTATCAGCACCATATCAAATATGCATGATCATCAGTATCATCACGCATTTGCTTAGTTGCATAATTAGCATGTATTATTCTCCATCATAATCTTCACACATTTATTTGCGCCACCGTCATCATCACCAATGACAAAGATCCACCGCATAGCCTTAACAGACTGTTGGGGCAAGTGCTGTTAGCCAGCACCTATGAAGGCCGGCATCGGCACACGAGGGGGTGGGTGGCCAACACCACGTCCGGCCGATTTTGTCTCCCTAGTGGCGATGTTAACTACACACCGCACCAGGTATTCATTTGAGGCTGAGTCGACCTAGGGGAGGCCCAGGACCGGTTCAGATAATTGTTACCGGTGTTGGCCGTGAGCGGGAATCGAACTCGCATCGCCAAGTTCGTAGCGCAGCGCGCTAACTGCTCCACTACCACTCCCCACACCACCATTACCACCACCACCACCACCATAATAACAATCATCAGTAGCAGTAGCAGCAGCAGCACGCTCGCCTCTTTAATGCGGGAAGGTCAGAGACGCGAGCGTGCGTCTCTCTGCACCTCCCATCAAGAGACGGAGCCTTAAACGGCGCTGATGTCAGAGGAGCTAAAACGAATTTGACATTTTCACCCAGCAGATAATGCGTTCCGCAGTCGCGCTATTATCAATCCCTAGCATTCTCTCTCGTCCCCCCCCCTCGTCTCTCCCTACCCCCCCTCTCTCCCTACCACCCCCCTCTCTCTCTCCAGTAAAGACTGTGCGATTGAGCGTGACTCACTGGGAGGGAGCACACACACACACAGTCACACACACAGTCACACAAAAAATTACCCCCGTATAGCCTTAACAGACTGTAGTGGCAAGTGCTGTTAGCGAGCACCTATGAAGGCCGGCACGGCACACGAGGGGGTGGGTGGCCAACACCACGCCCGGCCACCTTTGTCTCCCCAGTGGTGATGTTTACACATCGTACCAGGTACTCATTTGAGGCTGAGTCGATCTAGGGGAGGCCCAGGACCGGTTCAGATAATCGTCACTGGTGTTGGCCGTGAGCGGGAATCGAACTCGGGTCGCCAGGTTCATAGCGCAGCGTAGCGATAACCGCTACACTACCGCTCCCCCGCTACACACACAGACACACACAAAAACCGCTGCGCTTTTGCTGACCAATTGAGTAATGTGGAAAGATAAATGCGCGGTCCCTGCAATTACCGCCATCCTTAACCACTCGGAGAAAATAAGTCCAAGTGTTTGGATTATCAACATCATCATCATCATCATCCGCTTCATAGAGCGCATTGTACACACAGAGCCTCCTCCTCGCCACGCACGAGTAATCACGAGAATTACACTGTGTAACAATAAAAAAAAATGTTCCTGGGTAGTAAGTGTTATTTCCTAATTGCTTATGCCTCAAAAGTACACAATGGATATTATTTTCCACAAACTTTGCTTTTGTGACCAGGACAGTGAAATGTTTTAATTTTCCCATTTTACAGAACATTCCAGATAGATTCCGTGCTGAGTAAACTTGGAGTAACTTCTCGAACATTCTAGAACTTTCCAGTAATATAAATAGTAGTATAAATACAGGGGCCTTAAGCCCACCAGTTCAGTTGAGTTCCAGCGACTTAAGTGGATACATATCTGCATTTTTCTGAAATGGCATCAAGAGGCTGCAAGCATCCGGCTGACGCATTGTGCTATGTCTGCGGCCAATTTATCAAGACAAGAGCGAAAAAGTACTCTGTGGAAGCATCTGCTCAGATGTGTGAGGCCGACAAGGCATATTTCAGCATGCCTGTCGGGGATCAAGACAAATCCTGGGCACCTCATTTCACCTGCGAGCAATGCAAAAAAAACTCTGAAAGGTAAGATTGACAATTGTGAATTTTATGTTATGAAATTAGTTAAGATTTGCTAAAATTGTAAAAGTTTTTAATTTTAAAATGTTTAACAATTTTCAATGTTATATTCTTGGTTCTTTCGGTAAAGTCACGTAGAAGGGAAATAATAAAATAAAATATATATAAAACAATAAAATTCTCACGACGTATCGACTGCAACACAAGCGTTTCCTTAATGTTCATCTTGGTACCTCTACGTGTCTCTCGTCTGTGCAATTCTATCAAAATGCAAAACTAATATTTCGCTAGTAGCGAACCGCGACTAAACGGCAAGTCTATGGATGCGTAGCTAAGTCCATGTACATGGTTCTCTTGGTCTGCGCAAGCCTGCGGGGTTCTATGCAACTCTATGGCTCTGTACGCAATGCCATGGGTCTCATCGATGTAAGTCTGTGGATCAACTAAACCCGCACGGATCGGCGATCGATACAACGTGACCCATTTGGGCGAACTTCATTGAACCCTTTAAAGCTTTCGTGACTGCAGGGATTCATCTTCTTGGTTCTTTCGGTAACGTCACGTAGAAGGGAAGTAATACAATAATAAAAGATAATAAAATAATTCTCACGACGTTTCGGCCACAACGGAAGCAGCCGTCCTCAGGTGAAGACCAGGTCTGTCGGGGAGACAGACGCTGTCTCCCCGACAGACCTGGTCTTCACCTGAGGACGGCTGCTTGCGTTGTGGCCGAAACGTCGTGAGAATAATTTTATTATCTTTTATTTTTATTATTTTATTACTTCCCTTCTACGTGACTTTACCGAAAGAACCAAGAAGATTCATTGAACCCGTCGGAGGGTTCCACGTCCGTCGTGAGAGAGACGGAACCGTGAAATCGGCTCGCGTGCAGGGGGCTTGGGCGGATTGTAAGAGAGGTGGCGGAGGCCTTCTAATCCAGCAGTGGATTGACCACGGCTGGCTGATCGCTGGTGAACACGTCAATGCGTTCGATTAGCGGGGCGTGGCGGTGGTGGGGGGTAACACCCGGGAGAGATCACGGATCGTGAGCGCGATCCGACTCCCAAAATCAGAATCTGTCCCTGGGTTTCTCGGCTGACGGCGATGACGTCTTTGAAGTCACCAGGTGATGATGATGATGATTCTTATTTGGTGATGCAGCATTGGCAGAGTAGAAGCGCATGCAGAGCCATTGTTCCAGACGTCGACGATTTGTACTCGACATGTAAATCCTCGACGAATGAGTCCTGCGTGTTTTGTGTGTGCGTGTGTGTTTTTTTTACTCTGACTTTGACCCCCTACTAGGCCGAGCGGCGTTGCGTGACCACGTGGAGGGGAGAGATTCGTACGCCGACAATGACAATGAGGGGGGGGGGGTGGAGGTTGCGTGGGGGAAAAATATCTGCCTCGGCAGCTCTCCCGCTGTATTTATCACCTGATGACGATTGCTTGCGTTGCGATCGGAACGTCGTGATATTGTTATTTTTATTATTTATTATTTATTTTTCTATCTACGTGGCTTTACCGAAAGAGCCAAATAATATGAATTCCTGCAGCAAAATGGCGGAGCCAAGATTTTCAGGTCGAGGGGGCAACCCCTCCAGCAATGAAAAATGATAGAGGAGTTGTTAGTTAGTAAGGAGTTGTTAGTAAGTAAGGAGATGTCCCTCGCTTTTTAATCGACGCGTGTGCGGCGATGGCGCAGCCATCGATCGAGGGTCGAATTCGAACCGCGTTGTGTGATCGGCATCGCGCTTGCTGAAGATCAATAGCTTCAGGGAAGTCGTGTGGACTGTGGACGCAACTGCGCACAATTCTGTGAGTCACTTATAACCGCTTTGCCGTTACTTATTGCCAAGTATGGACTCAGACTATTCTCCTATCATCTCATAGAGTCCCTGGCACGTAACAATATGCTGCACAGTGTCAGTAGGGGTCGCAAAATGCCGATTTATTACTAATACACCCCAATGATCCGATCGAAATTAGGGACTTCGATCGGATCATTTTGGGGGGGTATGTGCCCCCCCCTTCCCACTGGCTCCGCCAGTGCTGCAGTCACTTAAGCTTTAAGTCAAGATTTCATCTTAAAAGCTTTAACCTCCTCTTGCCCCACACAATCCTTCACCCCCCCCCCCATGCCCCCGTCCCCCCCATCCAACTCCCCCCCCCCTCTCGTCCCCGACGCTGACGCTGTTACTTGAGGTCGCGAGGTCTCGGGCCGGCGCATCCACGCGGCGTCTCGCACCGCGAGTCGCGAGTCTGTGGCCGTGTCCTTGAGCGGTCAACTACCGCGTCTCTAGCGCACACAGTGCTGTGTGGCTGTGTGTGTGTGTGGTTGTGCGTGTGTGTGTGGTTGTGTGTGTGTGTGGTTGTGTGTGGTTGGTTGTGTGTGTGTGTGGTTGTGTGTGGGTGTGGTTGTGTTTGTGGTTGTGTGTGGGTGTGGTTGTGTGGTTAGCCGTGTGTGTGTGGGTGGCTGTGTGTGTTTGTGGTTGTGTGTGGTTGTGTGGTTGGCTGTGTGTGTTTGGCTGTGTGTGGGTGGCTGTGTGTGTTTGTGGTTGTGTGTGGGTGTGGTTGTGTGGTTGGCTGTGTGTGTGTGGCTGTGGCTGTGTGTGTGTGGGTGGCTGTGTGTGTTTGTGGTTGTGTGTGGGTGTGGTTGTGTGGTTGTCTGTGTGTGTGTGGGTGTGGTTGTGGGTGGTTGTGTGTGGGTGGCTGTGTGTGTGTGTGGCTGTGTGTGTATCTGCGCTTGCGGTTGGCTAGAAATACAAAGGCGGCCGGGCGTGGTGCTGGCCACCCACCCCCTCGTGTGCCGTGCCGGCATTCATAGGTGCTCGCTAACAGCACTTGCCCCTACAGTCTGTTCAGGCTATACGGGGGATTTTTGTCTTTGTGGTTGTGCGTGTGAGTGGCTGTGTGTGTGTGTCTGTGTGTGGGTGGGTGGCTGTGTGTGTGGGTGGCTGTGTGTGTTTGTGGGACGTGGGAAATGGAAGGGGAGCGGTGGTGCAACGGTTAGCGCACTGCACTACGAACCCAGCCACCCGAGTTTGATTCCCGCTCACGCCCAACACCAGTGAAGGTTATCTGAACCGGCCCTGGGCCTCCCCTAGGTCGACTCAACCTCAAACGAGTACCCAGTGCGGTGTGTAAAATCATCGCCACTGGGGAGACAACCGCCCCCCCCCCCACGTGTGCCATTCCGGCCTTCATAGGTGTTCGCTAACCCTATATGGGAACTTTGTATTTGTGTGTGCGTGTGGCTATGTGTGCCTGTGGCCTCAAAAGTGCACCTAGCCTGGTACATGCGCCGTGGCGATGTCACCGCCACTTTGTGGCGAACGGCGATTGTTGTTGTTGTTGTGTCTCCCTTAGGTCGACTCAGCCTCGTGTCAAGGGGCCGTCCATAAATGACGTCACGCGATTTTGGACGATTTTTGACCCCCCCTCGCCCCTTCGTCACACGGCGTCACAAAAAGTCAGACCCCCCTCGAATATGACGTCACAAAGCTTTGCCCCCCCCCCCCCCCCAAAATAAAACATGCTTCAAATCGCTTTAAACTATTGTCATTATAGTGCGTATTTAATGTACCGCTGCACTCTGATGTTGTAGGAGAAAACATTTATTAAAAAAGTATATTTAATTAAGTAGAACGGTGTTGTCTATAGTTATTTAAAGTTGCGCATTTTTACATGACGTCACATTTCTCACCCCCCCCCCCTCGTCACACATCGTCACAAATGTCTAACCTACCCCCCTAGGTGCGTGACGTCATTAATGGACGCCCCCTAAGGCTAACACGGGGCTATCTTTGCCTTCGTTTAGAACTCCGCAGACACGTGCGGCTGTGCCGTGCTGCGTGTTCGTGTGAGCTGCTTGTTGAGTGAGTGAGTGTTGTGTTGAATTGGGGGGGGGGGGGGTGGATGGATGGGTGGGGGGGGTGAGGGGGAGCGGTGGGGTGGGGGAGGAGAGTCGGGCTTGGCAGGACTTGTAACAAAACCACGCTACTCCTGCAGCCGTCACATAACGCGATGCAGCAGTGAACGCTGCGACAGCCGAGTAATTAGTTATAGGTCCGCGCTCGGGTCTGTATCGACAGAGCTGTCACTGGGAGATGGGAGAGAGGGGGGGGGGGGGGGAGAGACAGCGAGGGGGGGGGGAGTTAGAGGGTGGAGGAGGAGAGGCGGTGGGACGACACGGAGCAGAGAGAGGATGCAAGAGAATGTAGCAACGGAGGTGTGTGGTCACGTGTGCACACACACACACATACACGTGTATGTGTGTGTATGTGTGTGCACACATACACACACATACACGTGTGTGTGGTTACGTGTGCACACACACGTGTGGGCACCCGAGTTCGATTCCCGCTCACGGCCAACCAGGACGAGTGACGATTATCTGAACCGGTCCTTGGCCTCCCCTAGGTCGACTCACCCTCAAATGGGTACCTGGTACGGTGTGCAAACATCGCCACTAGGGAGACAAAGGCTGCCGGGCGTGGTGTTGGACCCATCTCCAGGTGCTCGCTAGCAGCACTTGCCCAAATAGTCTGTTAAGGCTATACGGGGGATCTTTTTCTTTTGTGTGTGTGTACACGAGTCTCTGTGTGTGTGTGTCTACGTGTGTTTGTGTTGGGACCGGTTCACCGGTGTTGACCGTAAGCCGGTATCGAACTCGGGGAGGTGGGTTCGTAGCGCCCGGCGTACAGGAAGTTGTGGGTTCGATTCCCAACCCTGGCTCCTGCTGCGTATTTGAATTTCGCGTCTCCACGCGACCGCGTGGATTTTTCTCCGGGTCCTCCGGGATTTTCCCCCTCCACATTGAGAATTACCGCGTGCGTTCAAAGTATTTGGCTGCTAAATACATGTCCGCGTGATAATCCCGCTTCGTCGAGTTGCCGCTTGCGATAGCCAGACAATTTTTTTTTGTATTCTACATGGCAAAATACACAAACCCAAAATTTGGTTTAGTTTTAAGTTTAAATCGCTCGCCCCAATTAAATCCCTAGCTCACCGTGGTTACACAAACCAGATAGGAATCATCGGGGACGATCGTCTCTGGCTGTGGCCAATACAGAACAAGCGCTTGCGTGTCCGTGACTCGGAGATAACATCGATCGCCAATCGCATTGCAGCATATGGTGCGGGAGTCAGTTGACCCACCTGTACCTACCGCACTCATCCACTGAGTGGGGCACAGGGGATTTGAAGGGGAAGTGCAGAGATGGGGGGTGGGGGTTAAAGGGACATTGCGACACGGGGTCGTGGCTATGACCAGGTGACTCTCTCTCTCTTTCTTTTTTTACGATCAGAGGAAACAAGAAGATGCTCGGTGTAGTCGGGAACTTTGCTTCGTTCATCATTTCGGTTTCTTTTGTTTGCTTTCTTCAATGCTTCATGTGCCCCCACCAACCCCCACCGCTCCTTTTTTAAAGAAAGATTTCACAAAAGATGTCACGCTCCGCTCTCCTCCTTCTTACCCCTTCCCTCCCTCTCTCTACGCCCTCTCTCTCTACCCCCCCTCTCTCTCTACCCCCTCTCTCTCTACCCCCCCTCCCTCTCTACCCCCTTTTTCTCTACCCCCCCTCTCTCTCTACCCCCTCTCTCCCTACTCTGTGTCTATGTGCCCCCTGTTTTCTATGTATTATTTTATTTTTTATTTTTTTTCTATGTATTGTTTTTTTTTTACTACAAGTGCTGCACCTGCACCCAGCCCTCATCGCAGTCCTACGGCCTCCGACGGGCAGCTCATATCTGCATGCAGAGCTCTCCGTCTTCTGCCTCTCTCTCCGTCTCTCTCTCTCTACCAGAGTGTTGGTCTTTATTCAAGGAGGTCGGCAACCCGCGGCTCCGACGCCGCGTGCGGCTCTTGAAGCACTGCGTTGCGGTTATTGAAATATCTGGCTGTTTACCGAATTCGCAAAAAAGAATGGCTCTTCTTGTGTTTGTTGTTGTCTTTGCTGAACTCTGGACTATAAATAAGTATAACCCGTAAAAACAAAGTTTTTCACTATAAATCCTTTATATGCGTGGCGGCTAGAGTCCTCTCGTCCTCTGGCTTGAGATGGCTGCCACCTATGGGTCAGATGATTCCATTGCACCATTAAGCAATTGGTAATTAAATATAATATTTTTGTCCTAATAAGTGTAACATTTTGGAACAATTTTTTCACGAACATTAATTGTCACGCACAACGAGTCTGTGTGGAAAATGTCAGCTCGATTGGATCACGGGAAGTGGGTTAAAAAACGACCGAAAGATTTGCACGGTCCTAAGCAAGCAAGCGAACTTAATATAAAGGATTTTAAAAAACACCCAAAAAGAACAACCACGGGTTTGGAACGTCTCAACAGTAATAATAATAATATTATTACATCCGAGCCAACAATAGATTTAATTTGAAAAAAATAAAGTTATTGATTTGGTTTGGCAGGATGATTGATGGATAGGTTTCACGATAAAGGGCTTTATAGCTCATCGGATTCCTCCAGGATAAATACATATTCTGATTCTGGTTGACAGGCTGGACTTGCGATCCAGAAGTCGAGAGGTTCGATCCGAACCTGTTCCAGATCCGATTCCGATTCGATCCCCGCCCTCTGCCCGACTCTCGTCAACCCCAGCGGTATCAGTGGCATCACCACAGACCCTTCCCCACGCACCTCCGATTAGCACGCTTCGCTACGTACGGTGCGAAAGAAGTTCAGCGCTACGGCAGAGTGCACACGGGCCGCGTAAGTCACCCAAGCATGGCGGGGCCCGTTGTGACCTCCACAAAACCGGTGACCTTGCGCTACTTGACGATGGTTCGTAACCTTTGACCTTGGCAAAGTGACCTTGACCGACACGTTGTCGCCATGCCAGTCTCGTTGGGAAACGGAGCGGTGGGGTGGGATGGGGTGGGGGGGGTTAAAATCGATTTCTTACTCACACGCGCATTGCGTCGATGGTGTTTATCTCCTCCTGTTTACAAGCCTGCTCAGCCCGTCGTGGGAATTACACGTTCCTATGGCGGGGGGTGCGGGATTTGGTGAGAGAATACGTAGGACAACCACTTATTTCGCACCGTACGTAGCCAACCTTGCAAATCGGAGGTGCAGGGGAAGGACGACAAATTATGGGTCTCTGTTTGAGTCTATGGGTCTCTGTGTGAGTTTATGTGTGTATAGTGAACTTCTTTCGCACCGTACGTAGTCTACCGTGCTACTCGGAGGTGCGGGGGAAGGACAACAAACTGGACACACTAAATCAGTTCCAAAGAAAGGAGTGTTCAATTTCGATTTAAAAGTGCATATCTAACAGTGACTTCTCAACAAAGCGGTACCTAATTTATCGACCGAGGAAGGATGATGGGACGAGTCAACGGCCCAACCAGGGATTTGAAGGTGTTCCAGTCCACAAACGGCACCCACACCAAAGGGAAGGCATCGATATTTTATATTCTTAGGTTTTTTCGGTAAAGTAACGTAGGTAAAACATTAAAATTAATAAAAGTAAAATAAAATAAAAATCACGACGTTTCGGAGGCAACACAAGCTTCCGTCTTCAGGTGGAACCGTCACAGCCAAGACAGATGTATCAAGTAAATGAGAGATTGCAAGAGCTACCACTCCGTAAAGCGATGGGTATTACCTTGTTAGGAAGGCATCGACTCCTATGCGTATGCCTTGCGCATCACGTGATTCCCCGCGTTTCCCGTGCAATAATGTCAGCCTTGTCGAGACCCCCAACTCCAGAGGATGAACACCAGTCGGGAGGAAGCCACGACTCCCGTCCGTACGCCATGACTCCACGCAATGCGACCACCACATCGCGTGCGCTTTGCTCTCGGCCTTGTCTAGACCACATACCCCACGAGAGAGAACGCGCCATGGTGGCTTGGAGATGTTAACTACCTCGCCTGGTATACAGGAGGTCGTGGGTTCCATCCCGACCCTGACGCCTGCTGCTGTATATTTGTAGTTTGTGTCTCTCTCTCTCTCTCACCTAATAATCATCACGGTGGCTTGGAGATGTTAACTACCTCGCCTGGTACACAGGAGGTCGTGGGTTCGATCCCGACCCTGACGCCTGCTGCTGTATATTTGGAGTTTGCGTGTCTCTCTCTCATAATAATAATCACGGTGGCTAGGAGATGTTAACTACATCGTCTGGTATACAGGAGGTCGTGGGTTCGATCCCGACCCTGACGCCTGCTGCTGTATATTTGGAGTTTGCGTGTCTCTCTCCCCGTGGTCGCGTGCATTTATCCCCGGGTCCTCCAGGGGTTTCACTCCACATTTAGAAACATACGTTTAGAGTATTTGGCTGCTATCAATGTCCACGTAATAAGCCACTTCGTCAAGCTATCATTTGTAGCCAGATCGCTTCTTAAAAGATAAGTCACATAGCTCAGTGGGCCTTGACCTGGTTACATAAATAAAAAATCATAGTTTTTAGTTTAGTCCGTCCCGTTCCGCGGGATACGTTTGACACTGGACGAATGAAAAACAAAATACACTGAGAGCGAGATGGATTTCACGATGGTGTTGAAGGTGATACGTCTACTGTATGTTGTTATATATAGATATTTTTTACTTTCCGTTATCGGTTTTTTGTGCCTTTCCTCGAGGCTTTTTTTTTGGGGGGGGGGAGGGGGAATTTAAATGTATCTATAATGTGAGATTGAGAATCGCGATAGCTTGAAATCATATTATCTCACACACGCTTGCGCCCAACGTAAAAAAAGAATTGACAGATGCTGAACCCCTGGGGTGTTAAAATGGCTGCCCCCCCCACCACTTCCTCCCCACCACCCACCCCCCCCCACCATTCACCAACCCCCCCCCCCCACCTTTGCCTCTCTCCATCCCCAAGCCCAGCAGTATACATGGGTGCACCACAGTAATTAAGATCGGTAGGTTGCTCACGGTGGGGTAAAGCAGTCTGGCCAGCCTGCCAGAGTAGGCCACGTACCCTCGGGGTCAGGGGTCGGCAAACCCCCGCGGCTCCTCTTTAACGACCGCATTGCGGCTCTTGAAATATTGAGTTGTGTTCTCGAATTCGAACGAAAAATATAATGTTGGTTCTTCTTGTTATGTTGGTCTTCCGAACCCTGGCCATGGGAGTCGATTTTACCATGAGAGTCCAGTTTACCATGGGAGTCCAGTTTACCATGGGAGTCCAGTTTACAATGGAAGTCCAGTTCACCATGGGAGTCCAGTTCACCATGGAAATCCAGTTTACCATGGAAGTCCAGTTTACCATGGGAGTCCAGTTTACCATGGAAATCCAGTTCACCATGGAAGTCCAGTTCACCATGGGAGTCCAGTTCACCATGGGAGTCCAGTTTACCATGGAAGTCCAGTTTACCATGGAAGTCCAGTTCACCATGGGAGTCCAGTTTACCATGGGAGTCCAGTTTACCATGGAAGTCCAGTTCACCATGGAAGTCCAGTTCACCATGGGAGTCCAGTTCACCATGGAAATCCAGTTTACCATGGAAGTCCAGTTTACCATGGGAGTCCAGTTCACCATGGGAGTCCAGTTTACCATGGAAGTCCAGTTCACCATGGAAATCCAGTTCACCATGGAAATCCAGTTTATCATGGAAGTCCAGTTTACCATGGAAATCCAGTTTACCATGGAAGTCCAGTTCACCATGGGAGTCCAGTTCACCATGGAAATCCAGTTTACCATGGAAGTCCAGTTTACCATGGGAGTCCAGTTCACCATGGAAATCCAGTTTACCATGGGAGTCCAGTTTACCATGGGAGTCCAGTTTACCATGGAAGTCCAGTTCACCATGGGAGTCCAGTTTACCATGGGAGTCCAGTTTACCATGGGAGTCCAGTTCACCATGGGCAGGGATCGGCAACCTGCAGCTCTTTAAGCATTGCTCCGTGACGTTATTTATTGATGACCACCGTCTCACATTCACCACCACGGTGCATTGCGGCTCTTTCAATTTACCAAATTCGAAAAAAACGTCTCTCGTGGAATGAGCTTCCCAGCGCTACCGTCAAGTTCTAATAATGTTTAGTTTCATGGACATATTGCGGCGGTGTCATCGTTCGTGCAAATCCCATCTCTCGCGATCGCTGATGAACTGCAGGCAAAGCTGGCAGCAACAGGCCAGGCAGTGGTGGTTGATTCTAGATTTGAAGCTTTCGTGACTGCAAGGATTCATATTCTTAGGTTTTTTTCGGTAAAGTCACGTAGGTAAAAAAAATAAAATTAATAAAAGTAAAATGAAAAATAAAATAAAAATCACGACGTTTCGGAGGCAACACAAGCTTCCGTCTTCAGGTGGAACAGTCACAGCACGTATTCTCAGGTTTTTTCGGTAAAGTCACGTAGGTAAAAACATTACAATTAATGAAAGTAAAATAAAACAAAACAAAATAAAATTCACGACGTTTCGGAGGCAACACAAGTCTCCGTCATCAGGTGGGACCGTCACAGCCGAATTAGCTGCATCAAGTGAAGCAATGATTCAAGATGTAATCCCTTATAAGCAAGTTGAAGGGAGGTGGAGAGGGGGGGGGGAGAGCTTATCAGGCTGTGGTAGCCAATGAATGGAAACGTATCGGGAGGGAGGAGGAGCGGTGATCAAAGACTGCACGCAGTGCTCAACACAATGAATGGAGACGCGCCGGGACGGAGGGCGAGCGGTGATCAAAGACATCACGTAGTGCTCAACACAATGAATGGAAACGTGGCGAGCGGTGATCAAAGAACAATGAAGAGATTACTGTTAAACACTGTGGATGTTAACACTCGGTGAAGTAAATTAAAATAGTGCCTGTCAGATAAGATGGTCCAAAAAGTGTAATTAAGTCTTTTTTGCGTGGTTAATAACATCTTTCCAGTGATTACTGAGTTTGTACCCATCATCACGGTTGAAATTATGTCTGTGTTTGTATATTTGTATGGCTTCGTGTACAAACCTTTGATGGTAGCCCGGAGGTTTGCAGAGAACCTTGGTCTCGGAAAAGACAATTTCATGAGAGCCCGCACGACTGCTGTATCAAGTGGTGGTTGGCCAGCGCCGCCGACAATTTTCCCACGCTCTGCAATCCGGAGAAAAGCCCGCGATGCGTGCAAGGGGCCAGGCAACGCTCGATCCCACGCAGAAGGAACAGATGGAGATTACATTTCGATTTAAAGCTGCTTTCGTGACTGCAGGGATTCATCTTCTTGGTTCTTTCGGTAAAGTCACGTAGAAGGGAAATAATAAAATAATAACAATAAAACATAATAAAATACAATTCTCACGACGTTTCGGCCACAACGCAAGCTGCCGTCCTCAGGTGAAGAACAGGTCTGTCGGAAAGACAGCGTCTGAATGGGCACCACCAGGCTTGGCAGCGTATATTTAAGCTGGGTTGGAGGGGGAAGAGCGCCTTGATGGAGATTAGTCCACACTTTGCTGCACCGTCTCCGCTCCCGTAGACCCCTGCCACCAGCAATGGCGTGAGCAAGCAATTGCAGGGGCTGCGCTTTAACCTCATTATTATTGATAATAATAACACCACTGTGTTAAATTTCGATTTAAAGCTTTCGTGACTGCAGGGATTCATCTTCTTGGTTCTTTCGGTAAAGTCACGTAGAAGGGAAGTAATAAAATAATAAAAATAAAACATAATAAAATAATTCTCACGACGTTTCGGCCACAACGCAAGCAGCCGTCTTCAGGTGAAAACCAGGTCTGTCGAGGCGACAGCGTCTGAATGCTTATTATGTTTTATTTTTGTTATTTTATTACTTCCCTTCTACGTGACTTTACCGAAAGAACCAAGAAGATGAACCACTGCTGTTGTGACGTGCGCATGTGCGAACACGGCGTCCTCTTCGCGGTGGTTGATGGCAGGCGCGAGCTTCTCCCCTCCCCTCTCTACCGCTCGTTCCTTTGGTGTCCCACCCACGCGTCAAAATAGAGGACGACTGCTCGAGCAGAGGGAAACTGGGCAAGCAGCAGGCCAAGCAGCGGCCGTGACAGCAGATGCAGCTGTACGTCTCTCCATGGCGGTGATGATGATGATGATGCAGCTGCTATGGTGATGATACCGATATGATGATACCGGTGTCCTTGTGGCGATGATGGTGATGGTGATTATGATGACGACTGATTTGTAATGACGAAGTAGAGGTTATCTCCTGTCCCAGCATGTTGGCGATGATGATGATGCAGCTGCTATGGTGATGATACCGATATGATGATGCCGGTGTCATTGTGGCGATGATGATGATGACGACGTATTTATAATGTCGATGATGTGATTGTGATGATACCGATGTGATGCGTGTGCTGGTCTTGTTTTGGTGTGTATTAATGTTGAACTTCTTTTGCACCGTACGTAGCCAATCGTGCAAATCGGAGGTGTGGGGGAAGGACAACAGACTAGACGCAAAAAGCAATGGTGATGGTGACGTGTTTGTGATGATCATGTGATTGTGATGATGATGTGATTATGATGATGCCGATGTCATGATGGTGCTGGTGTGGTTATGATGATTATGATGATGACATCGTGCTGAAAATGAGAAAGATGATTAACGATATTGTAGTGAGGATGATGATGATGCCGCATGTCAATTAGATAATTATTCCCATGAATATGATGACGACATCAGTATCACGATAAAAAATTATAACGACAGTGATTGTAAAGCTACCGCTACTGATGATACAACAAACGTCGATGATTGCTATCATCTTCATTACCACCATCCTCACGCACACAAAACCACCCACCACACCAAACAGATGAAGACAAAGATCCCCCGTATAGCCTTAGCAGACTGCTGGGGCAAGTGCTGTTGGCGAGCACCTGTGAAGGCCTGCACGTCGCACGAGTGGACAGGTGGATCAGCATCACGCCCGGTCACCTATGTCTCCTCGATGGTGATATTTCACACACCGCACCAGTTACTCATTTGAGGCCGAGCCGACCTAGGGGACGCCACAGAACCGATTCAAAACAATCGCCACTTGTATTGGCGTGAGCGGTTCGTCAAGCGGTGCGCTAGCCCTTTGCACCACCGCTGCCCACAGCACAAATATAAAGACAAAAAACCCCGTATAGCCTTTACAGACGGTACGGACAAGTGCTGTTTAGCGAGCACCTATGAAGTCTGGAAGGGCACACGAGAGGGTGGTAGGCCAGCAACACGCCCGACCGCTTTTGTATCCCCAGTGGCGATGTTTACACATCGCACCAGGTACTCATTGGAGGCTGAGACGACCCAAGGGAGGCCCAAGACCCGTTCAGATATAATCGTCACTGGGTGTTGGTCGTGAGCGCGAAATCGATCTCGAGTTCCTAGCGCAGCTCGATAACCGCTCCACCACCGCTCCCCACGGCACACGCACAGATATGTAATATATCTATCAAATCACGTGATCAACAATTCCAATCCCTGATGTTGCCCGTGCTGGCTGCCTGCTGCCTGCTGCTGCTGCTACCCACGCCTCGGGGTTATTAATAGCAACGAGCGCACGGTGTTGCTGGAATCAGCTCGCCCGCACGCACGCACGGAGGGGGTGAAAATGCGTTTGGGCGCACGGTAGAATTCTCTCCTCCCGCGTCCCCACGACTTCCGACGTTTGTCACGTGGGGGACGTTGAACCTCTTTCGCACCACCGCACGTAGCCAACCGCGTTTTAAGCGGAGGCGCGGGAAGGGGGGGGGGAGCACGGCAACGCTCAACGTGGCGACTGCCCTCGTGAACTCCGTCCATCGTTAAATCCTCCGCCGATCCGCAAGTCAGAGAGCCAGTCCAGCAGACTGGCTGGCTGACTGGCTGACTGGCTGACTGGCTGACCGACTAGCTGGCTGGCTGACCGGCTGACTGGCTGACTGACTGGCTGACTGGCTGACTGGCTGACCGACTAGGTGGCTGGCTGACCGGCTGACCGGCTGACTGGCTGACTGACTGGCTGACTGGCTGACTGGCTGACTGGCTGACTGACTGACTGGCTGACTGGCTGACCGACTAGATGGCTGGCTGACCGGCTGACTGGCTGACTGGCTGGCTGACTGGCTGACTGACTGACTGACTGACCGACTAGCTGGCTGGCTGACTGACTGGCTGGCTGGCTGACTGGCTGACTGGCTGACTGGCTGACCGACTAGATGGCTGGCTGACCGGCTGACTGGCTGACTGACTGGCTGACTGGCTGACTGGCTGACTGGCTGACCGACTAGCTGGCTGACTGACCGGCTGACTGGCTGACTGACTGGCTGACTGGCTGACTGGCTGACCGACTAGCTGGCTGGCTGACCGGCTGACTGGCTGACTGACTGGCTGACTGGTTGACTGGCTGACCGACTAGCTGGCTGGCTGACCGGCTGACTGGCTGACTGGCTGACTGACTGGCTGACCGACTAGCTGGCTGACTGACCGGCTGACTGGCTGACTGACCGGCTGACTGACCGGCTGACTGGCTGTGTTGTTGTCTCATCCACGTTTTAGTGCTCCTGCCCCTCGCTGAACCCCTTGTCTTCCCAAGCCAATGATGCTTCATTACTTTTCAGCCCTCACCCCCCCACACACACCCAGCTACGACCAAGCCTATCTCATCCATTCCTCATCAATCCCTTTGGGTCCTACTATCAACAAAACTACACGGCCACTTACAATAACCGAAATTCTTCATTTCAAATCATCATCCTACATACGATTGTACAATGGCTATAAATCGCCTTTGCCATAGGCGCTACGTGAATCTTGATTGTTGATTTCGTAACGAGGCTGTTGGTGGGATCTCTGTTTATTGTAGTATAGCTACCGTCATAAAGTAGGTCCTGCATTTTGTTATTGTATGTGGTTTTGTCCATGATGACTGTGGCATTGCCCTTGTCGGCTGAGAGAATGACGATGTCATCTCTCTTTTTTAATTGAGAAAGCTCAAAGCGCTCATCCTTACTGATGTTCCTAATAGGTGTCTTAGAGTGTTTTTTTAGGATTGTAGCAATTTCCAATCTTGCCACGTCTGCAGTAATATGTCCCAAACCTTTGAGGGCTACGTCAGCCTGGGCAATAATGTCATCAACTGGGATGTGTTTAGGGGTGACTGCAGCATTTAATCCTTTAGCTATAACCGATTTTAGGCTGTCAGAAATGAGACTGTTACTCTGATAACAATCTTGTCAACGTCGAACTTTTTTACGTGTGGATCTAGCTTCTTCTTGGAAAGGAGGTTGAACTTGGAAATCAGATTATCTTTGCATTTATCTGACATTGAGGCAGCTGAAGCGGCCGTCATGTTATCTACATGGTCCCAATCAGATGTAGACATTTTTTTTCCGTCAATGTTAAGTGTGATTTCAGGAGAGTCTTTGCGAAATTATCTAGTTCAAATCGGAGCAATTTAATTCTCTCTGAGATCAGGGCTAAGCCGGCCCTGAACAAGATCCGTTTAGCATTGGGAGAAGTGACAGCAGCAGATGTTATTTTATCTTAACCTATCTACGTGACTTTACCGAAAAACCCAAAGAATATGAATTCCTGCAGTCACAAAAGCTTTAAGTCAAGATTTAAGTTAGAACATCAATGGCCAAGTTACAACAACAATGGGCAAGTTAGAACAACAATGGGCAGTTACAACAACAATGGGCAGGTTAGAACAATGGTCAAGTTACAACAACAATGGGCCAGTTACAACAATTACAATGGGCAAGTCATTACAACAATGGGCAGGTTAGAACAATGGTCAAGTTACAACAACAATGGGCCAGTTACAACAATTACAATGGGCAAGTCATTAAAACAATGGGCAGGTAAGAACAATGGCCAAGTTACTACAACAACAATGGGCCAGTTACAACAATTACAATGGACAAGTCATTACAACAATGGGCAGTTACAACAACAATGGGCCAGTTACAACAATTACAATGGGCAAGTCATTACAACAATTGGAAGGTTACAACAACAACAGATGCGAATGTATGACGAGCGTGCTCGCTGGCTCTCTCTCTCTCGAGCGCCGGGCGTAATGCTATCCGTGTTCAAGTTATAAAGTCAAGCTCAGAGAAAGTTGCATCGTGATGAAATTTTAATGGGCATTCATAATGCATGCCATATACATAAGAGAGGCGTGTATTATTAATTCTCATTGTTGTTACTGTTACTACTCCTACAACGAGCGGAGTGTCTGGGACGCGAGAATTTGTGACGGAGCCCTCGGCCCAAGGTCGCGCGTGACGAGTGAGTGGCGTCGCTCGCGGCTTTAGACGGCGGCGGGAGATGATTGGGGTTGTGCGCGGGCGAGTGCGGCGGTTTACCGGCGGAGCGATCCAGCCGCGCTGTCATCACAGAATGCCACGAGAGATGCCCAGCAAGCACCAAAGCCAAAGATCTCCCGTATAGCCGTAATTGACTGTTGGGGCAAGTGCTGTTAGCGAGCACCTATGAAGGTCGGCACGGCACACGAGGGGGTGGGTGGCTAATACCATGCCCGGCCGCCTTTGTCTCCCCATTGGTGTTTTTTTTTTTTTACGAAACGCACCAGGTGCTCAATTGAGGCTGAATGCACTTAGCGGAGGCCCAGGACCGGTTCAGATAATCCGTCACTGGTGTATCACCATCATCACCATCACCACCTCAACAATAACCGCTACCATCACCCGCTGCCATCATCATCACCATTATCACCACCAAAAACAAAGATCCCCCGTATAACCTAACAGACTGTTGGGGCAAGAGCTGTTAGCGAGCACCTACGAAGGGCGGCACGGCACACGAGAGGATGGGTGGCGAGCACCACGCCCGGCCGCCTTCATCACCACCACGGTCACCACAATCATCACCACGACCACGACCACCCACACCAACACCACCACCACTACCGGGACAATTTCAAAACGATAAACAGAAATACACGTAACATACACACACACATATATATAATGTCCATGTGATGATATAAAATAAAACAAATCCTTCAGTGCGAATGTGAGTGGGTCAAATTACTGTTGGGGACATTGCTTGTTGAGGTTCGGCTGAGTGTGCTCGTCCCGAGGTAAAAGTCTGATTAATTTTTTTGTTTTACTTTTTGCCGCTGCATGACATGGCTCTGGGAGAAGCAATTGGCTCGCGAGCTCAGCAGCACACAGTACGCTGCGAGTGACTTGTTCACGTGTTTACTCCGTGTGTCATCACCCGCCGTCAAATGATCAACGAAGACAAAGATCCACCCCCCCCCCCCGGATAGCCTCCAACCGGCTGTTGGGGCAAGTGCTGTTAGCGAGCAGCACCTACGAAGGCCGGCACGGCACACGAGGGGGTGGGTGTTTCAGCACCACGCCCGGCCTCATTTGTCTTCCCAGTGTCGATGTGTTTACACATCGTACCAGGTACTCATTTGAGGCCGAGTCGACCTAGAGGAGGCCCGGGACCGATGCAGATAATCGTCCCCGGTGTTGGTGGCCATGAGCGGAAATCGAACTTCGGCTCGTCGGGTTGGCAGCGCGGCGCTAATCACTGCGCCACCGCTCCCCCACCACCAACGAGAACGACGCCGTGATGATCACACACGTGTTGATGCCGGTAACGGATCGTGCTGTTAATCTTGATTTGAAGCTTTCGTGACTGCAGGAATCCATACTCTTGGTTCTGTCGGTAAAGTCACGTATTTTATTTTATTTCTACCTACGTGACTTTAAGAACCACGAGTATGGATCGTGCTGCTATTTTTCGGGGGGGGGGGAGAGTTTGGTGGATCGCACACGCAAGCGATCGCGTGCAACGTCCGTCTTCCAGTGAGGTTCGACGGTGGGCAGCCGCACCCTCGTAGCTCGTCAGGAAACTGCGGCGTGACACGTGGACTAATCCCCATCCGTATCCGTCTGTACGATAACAGAGAGTTTTTACCCCCCCCCCCTCCCCATCTGCCCCCCTCCCCCACCCCTCCCGAGTGCTCCAATTGTCTCCCACATGTAAAACACACATTGCTTGGATGATAACACCTTCGTTTATATAGAGGACCGCAGAATTTCGATTTAAAGCTTTCGTGACTGCAGGGATTCATCTTCTTGGTTCTTTTGGTAAAGTCACGTAGAATGAAAATAATATAATAATAAAAATAAAACATAATAAAATAATTATCTTTCTCTCCCTCTCTCTGAGGACGTCGTGAGAATTATTTTATTATGTTTCATTTTTATTATTTTATTATTTCCCTTCTACGTGACTTTACCGAAAGAACCAAGAAGAGGACCGCAGAACTTGGGCGGGGGAGTTGGGGAGGGTTAGCGCTCACAGCGTGGCTGCTGCTGCTGCTGCCTGTGGTTCCTCCTCCTCTCGCTCTCTGAGTCGTCCCCAATCTCTCTCTGAGCCGTCCTCTCTCTGGGAGTCCCCAATCTCTCTCTCTTTGAGTCGTCACCTCTCTCTGGGAGTCGTCCCCCCCCTCTCTCTGAGCCCCCACCCCCTCTCTCTCAGTCTCCCCCCTCTCTCTCTGAGTCGTCCTTTCTCTCTCTCTCTCTGAGTCGCCCCCTGTATCTCTCCCCGAGTCGTCCTCTCTCTCTCTCCCTCTTCGAGAGTGAGATGAGACTCCTCCGCTGCGAGCTGTGGCCGCGGTGCAGGTTGACGAGTTGAATGTATTATAAGCAGCAGCAGCAGCAGTAGTGGCGGTGGTGGTGGCGGTGGTTTAAAGCATGGGAGATTTTCAATATTCTTCACTCATAATAGCCGTGACATCCCACCGGGTTTCAAATGAGTCGCTGGCCGAGACCCACCGAGTCCCATCACCTCGGTCGGAGCGGAGCGAAACGGTGTCCCGCCCTCTTCAACGTGTTGACCAACGAGGCAACTTTGCTGAATGTTTCGGCATGAAATGTTCTCGGCTGAAGAGTTGAGTGTGTGCGTGTGTGTATGTGTCCGTGTGTGTTTGTGTGTGTGCGTGTGTGTGTCCGTGTGTGTGTGTGTGCGTGTGTGTGCGTGTGTGTGCGTGCGTGTGTCCGTGTGTGCGTGTGTGCGTGCGTGTGTGCGCGTTTGTGTGTGCGTGCGTGTGTGTGTGTGTCCGTGTGTGCGTGTCTCTGTGCGCGTGCGTGTGTCGTCTCAGTCAGTCGACCTGTGGCACCTGGGTCTGCCCCGTGACCTCCTGCCAGCGGGCGTTCGATACTTCACGTGATAGCCTCAAGGTGCACATGGCCTGGCACAAGCGTCGTGGTGACGTCACCGCCACTTAGTGGCGAATGGCGGTTGTTGTTGTTGTGCGTGTGTGTGTGCGTGTGTGTGTGCGTGTGTGTGTGTGCGTGTGTGTGTGCGTGTGTGTGCGTGTGTGTGTGTGTGTCTCACTCACTCTCTCTCTCTCGCTCAACAATTTCATTTCCACTCTCAAGAATTAGAGACAGAAGCCGCCTCTCAAGAATCCATCTCGGAGCTCGTGTCCCGCAGAGCCGCCGAGATGAAGAGAGATTTAGACGCTCCACTTCAAATAAACTAGCCGTGCGGCTATTCACATCGTATTCACCTCCTATTCACCTCATGGTCACCTTTATTCACTTCCCCATTCACCCCACATTCACGTCATACTCACCCCCGATTCACTTCAACATTCATCCTATATTCACCTCATTCATCTCCCATCCACCTGCCATCTACCTCGTATTCACTTCCCCATTCACCCCACATTCACATCATATTCACCTCCTATTCACCTCGTATTCACCTCACATTTACCTACGATTCACCTCCTATTCACTTCCGCATTCATACAATATTCGCCTCACATTCATCTCGAAATCCACCTCCTATTCACCCACATTCACATCATATGCACCTCATATTCACCCCCATCCACCTCCTATTCACCTCCTATTAACTTCTCAATTCACCCCACATTCACATCATATTCACCTTATATTTACCTCCCAATCACATTCCAACCACCTCCTATTCACCTTCTATTCACTTCCTCCCATCCACTTTTTATTCACCATCCATTCCCCTCCCATTCGCCCGCAATCCCACCAACTCTCGTGGCGACTCCACTCGAGAAGAGATTCGATTTCTTTGTTTCAGCCGCTTCGCTCGCTTCCAGACTCGTTCGTGTTGGTAATATCGTCCCATGGCCCCGATATACCTAATTATCATCCAATTTGCATCTCATCATCATCATCAGCAGCAGCAGCAGCAACCATGGGTCTATCCGCTGCTTGATTGAATCCGTGGTTTTTTATCTCTTTCGGGGCGCTTAGAGGGACGTGTTTACGCGTGGGCGTTATCTTAACCCGTCCTGGGTCTCCCCTAGGTCGACTCGGCCTCAAACGAGTACCTTTTTTGCGGCGTGTAAACATCGCCATATAGGGAGACAAACGCGGCCGTGTGCCCTTGCTGTCCTTCATAGGTTGCTACTAGCTAACGGCACTCGCCCCAACAGTCAGTTCAAGGCTACACGGGGGGGGGGGGGCGGAGGGGGATCTTTGTCTTTGTATGGCGCAACGGAGATTTGCATATTAATAGGGGGCCCTTCGCCGGGTCACGTGCACCCCCATTACACGGGGTTAGCCCCCCTCTATCACCCCACCTGCCCTGGTCCCCCCCTATCTCCCAATCTCCCTCCCCTCCTCCTCCTCCCCCTATTCAAATGGGCTGCGCAACAAGAGGCAGCAAGGGGTAATTAATCTGCCTCCATTATTAAAGCAGTCGTCCATTACACCCCCACGCATTGTTGTCTTTGTGCTGCAGTCATCGATACGCCAGGGTGAGTGTGTGTGGGAAGCATGGGGTGGAGGGGGGGTGGACTGTGCCTCCCCGAGGTCGACTCAGCCTCAAATGACGATGTACCTCCTTGCCGTGCGTAATAGGCATCGCCGCTGGGGAGACAAAGGCGGTCGGGCGTGGTTGCTGGACACCCACCCCCTCGTGTGCCGTTCCGGCCTTCATAGGTGCTCGCCGCTAACAGCACTTGCCCCTACAGTCTGTTAAGGCTATACGGGGAATATTTGTCTTTGTAGGGGGTTGTGGTTTGTTTTTGTTTGCTGCTTTGGCCACACGGAGGGGCATTTCCCGTGCGGATGACGGCTTCCTCACGCCTCGATTATCCGATCAAGGCCTCGAGCGGCTGCGATCCATCACACTCGGACAACTTCATCGCTCCGTCTCATCCCTGTTGGTCCGCAACAACGCCACGACGCTTCGTATTTAAAAAAAATATGATTTTAAAATAAATGTGCCTGTCAGCGAGCACCTATTAAGGCTGAGCCGTAGGCACACGCGTAATCTGTGTGTGTGTGTGTGGGGGGGGGGGCTTTCTCTTTGTCTGCGTGTGTCTCTGTGTGTCTGTGTGTGTCTATGTGCGTCTATGTGTGTCTATGTGTGTTTGTGTGTGTCTGCGTGTGTCTATGTGTGTCTATGTGTGTCTGTGTGTGTGTCTGTGTGTGTCTATGTGCGTGTGTCTGTGTGTGTCTATAAGTGTCTGTGTGTGTCTGTGTGCGTGTGTCTATGTGTGTGTGTCTGTGTGTGTGTCTGTGTGTGTCTATGTGTCTGCGTGTGTCTGTCTGTGTGTGTCTGTCTGCGTGTGTCTGTGTGTGTCTGTGTGCGTGTGTCTGTGAGTGTCTATGTCTGTCTATGTGTGTCTGTGTGCGTGTGTCTGTGAGTGTCTATGTGTGTCTGTGTGCGTGTGTTTGTGTGTGTGTCTGTGTGTGTCTGTGTGTGTCTGTGTGCGTGTGTCTATGTGTGTGTGTCTGTGCGTGTCTGTGTGTGTCTATGTGTGTGTGTCTGTGTGTCTGTGTGTCTGTGTGTCTGTGTCTGCGTGTGTCTGTGAGTGGCTATGTGTGTATATGTGTGTCTGTCTGTGTGTGTCTGTCTGCGTGTGTCTGTGTGTGTCTGTGTGCGTGTGTCTGTGAGTGTCTATGTGTGTCTGTGTGTGTCTGTGTGCGTGTGTCTGTGTGTGTCTGTGTGTGTCTATGTGTGTCTATGTGTCTGCGTGTGTCTGCGTGTGTCTGTGTGTGTCTGTCTGTGTGTGTCTGTGTGCATGCGTCTGTGTGTGTCTGTGTTCGTGCCTGTGAGTGTGTAGCTGCGTTCATCTTCATCGATGCTCACTAAACACCACTTGCCCCCAATAGTATTTAAAAGGCGATACGGGGGCACCTTTTTCCTTAGATTTGTCATAACCGTGAATCTGACCCTTTGACCTTTCCCCCATACGCGTGTCTTTGTTTAATGAACCGTATTTTTGTGATGTGGGTCATTTTTTTTTATATCTCCTAAGTGATTTCTGTTCATGACAGCGCCTGCAACAGCATAACACTGAACTCATTAAGCCCGACACGCACACAATTACAAAGACCCCCCGTATAGCCTTAATAGACTGTTGTGGCAAGTGCTGTTAGCGAGCACTTATTAAGGCCGGAACGGCACGCGATGGGATGGCTGGCCAATGCCATGCCCCCCACAACCTTTGTCTCCCCAGTGGCGATGCATACACACCGCGCCAGATACTCATTCGAGGTTGAGTCGACCTAGGGGAGGCCCAGGATAGGTTCGGATGATCGTCACCGATGTTTGGCCGTGAGCGGGAATCGAACTCGGGTTGCCAGAGGTTTGTAGTTGAAGAAAATGACAGCAAGGGAGACGAAAGCGTCCGGCCGTCGTGCCCCCCCCCCCTCTCCTCGTGTGTCGGTGGTAGTGGCGATGGCGGTGATGGTGGTGGTGGTGACGATGGTGGTGGCGACTAAGGCTGCCACGCCTGCTGTTGGCCACCCACCCCCTTCGTGCGCCGAACAGGCCTACATCATACACAGAGGAGCTCGCTGACTGCACTTGCCCCAATAGTCTCTCGAGGCTACACGGGGCATCTTTGCCTTTGTATCGCTGCAGCGTGGTGACGTCACGTTAGATCCCTCCACAGGTCGCCACCGGAAAACTCTTCCTTGCCCCGCCCCTCGCATCAATTAGCGCGGCGTGGTCATTTGCATATGAATAAATAAAATATTTAAATACAGCCCCCACCCCACCATCCTCTTCCCTCCCCACCTCTCTCTCCCGCACGCACGCACAATACGCAGAGGCTATTAAGCATACAAAGCCGGGATAACATATGAGCTCGTGTTTAATAGGTCGCGCAAATTCAAAATAATAGTCGTAAAAAATTTGACGTTTCAAATATTGTCGCTTACATTTTTACGCGCGCGTGTGTTTTAAACGCTCATGATGAAGACTGCTTGTGTTTTTTGCTTTTATCTTTACATTTATTTTAAATTGTAATTTCATTTTCCTTTTTTTATTTTCTATCTACGTGACTTTTCCGAAAGAACCAAGAATACGTGAGTATGGGGCCGTCCATAAATGACGTCACGCACCTAGGGGGGGAGGGGGGGTCAGACATTTGTGACGATGTGTGACGAGGTGGGGGGGGGTTGAGAAATGTGACGTCACATCAAAATGCGCAACTTTAAATAAATATAGACAACACGTTCTACTTAATTAAATAGACATTTTAATAAATGTTTTCTCTTACAACATCAGAGTGCAGCGGCACATTAAATACGCACTACGATGACAATAGTTTAAAGCGATTTGAAGCATTTTTTATTTTTTTTGGCGGGGCGGCGGGGGGGGGGGGCAGAGCTTTGTGACGTCATATTTGATGGGGGGGGGGTCTGACTTTTTGTGACGCCGTGTGACGATGGGGGGGGGGGGTCAAAAAATCGTCCAAAATCGCGTGACGTCATTTATGGACGGCCCCTATGTACTTTACGGATGCTGTGTATCGTGGAGATCGGCGGTGCAGTGGTTAGCGCTCTGAGCTCTTTGGAACCCGGCGACCCGAGTTTGGTTCTGCTCACGGCAACCACCAACAACCGGTGACGATCATCTGAATCGGTCCCGGGCCTCCCCTAGGTCGACTCAGTCTCAAATGAGTGTCCGGTACGGTGTGTGAACATCGCCACTGGGGAGACAAAGGCGGCCGGGCGTGGTGCTGGCCACCCACCCCCTCGTGTGCCGTGTCGGCCTTCGTAGGTGCTCGCTAACAGCACTTGCCCCAACAGTCTGCTTCTACCATTTACATAACAAAGGCTCAGTCCCATTTGCAGCAGCCGCAACTTAACAACTCTGGCACCTCCCAGTTCAACCAGTCTACACAACAAAGGCTCATTCCTAGCAGCAGCCTCAGCCGCACCAACCTCATAATAATAATACCAAAACTCCGATCCAGGTGCCTACCTTGGCTCCTCCCCCCCTCAACCAGTATATATACAAGGTCGGATCTTTTAGAATTTCTCTTTACTTGATACAGCAATCGTGCTGTGACGGTTCCACCTGAAGACGAAAGCTTGTGTTGCCTCCGAAACGTCGTGATTTTTATTTTATTAATTTTAATTTTATTTTTTACCTACGTGACTTTACCGAAAAAACCTAAGAGTATGAGTCTGTTAAGGCTACACGGGGGATCTTTGTCGTGTGTACGTACGTACGAGACAATGCTTATTCAAAGTCGAGCGCATTCGTAAATAACACCGTCACGGGCCCAAGAGGAGCATGTACAAACAGGCGACGTTTCGGACAATGAACCTTCGCCTTCATAGCACCACGCACAGATGGAGAGGCCGTGAAGAGAGACGGAGCGGACGATCGAGTCGGTGACAGCGCTTGTTTGCACAGCGGGGTGGTCTGATGAGACTTACAACTTTAACGATGTTGCTGATTACACTGGTCAACATACGTTTTCTGGCATAAGGTATTCCAACGGTTTTACGGTAATTTTGGGGTGCTGATTCCAAATCTGGCATCAGTTTTGTCTATCACATCAGGTTTTTGAGATATCAAATATTGCATTTTCAATAAAAACTGCAGAAGAAAAATATTAAATAAATGTGGATATCTACATAAAATTATATAATAAACACACTATCCTAAAAATACAGCACCATATTTTAACACTTAAGCAGTCACCGACTCGCAACAACTTTGAATCATAAGTGACAGAGTTAATTTCGGGTAAAATCAATGAATATGGGTTATGCCAATAGCATAAAAATGAGATGTGATAGAGCAAATCTGAGATCAGATTTGGAATCAGCACCCTGAAATTAGTCTAAAACAGCTGCAAAGTCCAGGCCGGAATTTTATTTTTTGTTGACCAGTGTTATCGTTTTAAAAAAAATAGGCCTGCAAATACGCGGTAGCTATTCACAGGCCCCATGGTCTTAAGTGCAATCTTCAACTCGTAGTATTATTTTGATCCAATCTGTCTCTCTCCTGGCCACTCTATTTGTGTGATGTGAAGAAGGGTCATTGCCCGAAACGTCGCCTGTTATATATATTTTTCTTATTAGGCCACGCGGTGTTATTACTGACGAACGCGTTGAGTCGCCGTCGTCGTTGTTGTTGTCTACGCTTGTACACAAACACAACAACAGCAGGGGCAACAGCAGCAGTGGCAGCAGGGGCTGCAACAGGAGCAGCAGCAGTAGCAGGGGCAGCAGGAGTAGGGGCTGCAGGGATAGCAGCAGGGGCAGCAGCACCAGCAAGGGGCAGCATCAGAGGCGCAGCAGCAGGAGGGGCACCAGCAGGAACAGCAAGGGCAGCAGCAGCAGCAGAGGCAACGACACCAAACGTAATGTCAGCAGAATTTCACCTTTTTTAGGTCCCATATGAGCAACTCACCGGCTAATTCAAGAGCAAAGACAATGATCCCACGTATAGCCTACGCCAGGTTATTGGGGCAAGTGCGTGGGTGCATGCGTTAGCGAGCACCGACCTACATGACGGACGGCACCGCGCACCACGAGGAGGAGGAGGGGCCTCTCCCCTCCCTTCCCTCCCTCCCGCTCCCCTCCCCTCCCGCTCCCCCTCATTCCCCTGCATCCGCGTGCTCACTCGCTCGCCCTCCCATGCATGGAAACGCCGGGAATAACGATGCCAGAGGGACGAGAAGCATTAAACGTGATTTTCAGTCTGGCGCGTCCCAGTTATTGCGACGAATCCCCCCCCCCCCAACGCCCCCCCCCCCCACCGTCCCCCCCCACCCCCCCCCGCCCTCCACCCCCCTCTACCCGTTCCTCCCCCGGTATATATTTTTGGTGTTTTTAATTCGGGTTCGCCTGGCAGGCCACAACCGGAGTTGATGCGTGCGCGCGTGTGTTTGTGTGCGGGAGTGAGAGTGTCCTGGGCATCCCCTAGGTCGACTCGGCCTCAAACGAGTACCTGGTGCAGTGGCGCGTAAAACATCGCCACTGGGGAGACAAAGGCGGCCGGGCGTGGTGCTGCCCACCCAACCCTTCGTGTGCCGTGCCGGCCGTCAGAGGTGCTCGCTAACAGCACTTGCCCCAAAAGTCTGTGCATGCTACCAGGGGAATCTTTGTATTTTGGAGTGTGTATGGTGCAAGGATTAACGGGGGGGGGGGGGGGGGTGTTGGTCTTCGTGTGGATGGGGAGCGGTGGCGCAACAGTTAGCGCGCTGCGCTCACGACACCCGGCTACCCGAGATCGATTCCCGCTCGCGACCAATATCATTGGCGAATGTCTCAACCCGGTCCTGGGCTTCCCCTAGGTCCACCGAGCCTCAAACGAGGACACCGCTTGGTGCGATGCGTAAACATCGCCACGGAAGAGACGAAAGGCATCCTGACCGTGGCGCTGGCAATCCACCGCCTCTCGTGCCGTGCCGGCCTTCATAGGCGCTCGCTAACAGCACTTGCCCCGACAGTCTGTTACAGGCTACACGGGTCGTCGGTAGGGGCGGCGGCGGCGGTGGGGGGGGATGCCTTTGTCTCGATGTGCGCGGTACGTTCGCGCGCGCGTGCGTGTGTGCGTACGCGTGTGTGAGTGTAATTGGATATTTATTTTACACCTATCCCAGCGGACCTCAGCTTTACTCAATAAAAACCTGCTCCCGACATCCCTCGCTGCGCCGACTTACAAGCTTTGCGCTCGTGCGCTTCATAAGAGCGGCACGGGTTGGCGGTGGGGTGTTATGGTTTGTAGAGGGGTGGGCGGGGGTTGTAGGGGAGGGGCGGTGGGTGCAAAGCTGGCTGGGTGGGAGGGAAGCAGGTCTGCCCAGGGCTGGGATGGAACGTGATTAGATTTCCTTATAATGCTGGCGAGCTCGGCTGTTTCTAGCACCTCGCGCGGTGAGCACGAACGCAGATTTCCCCCCCCTCTTCCCTACTCCCCTCCCTCCTTCCGCATGGCCTTGCAGGCCAAATGGGTTTGCAATGTAAAGAGAGAGGGGTGGTTTGTGTGTGTGTTGTGTGTGTGTTGTGTGTGTGTTGTGCGTGTGTTGTGTGTGTGTGTTGTGTGTGTGTGTTGTGTGTGTGTTGTGTGTGTTTGTGTGTGTTTGTGTTGTGTGTGTTTTGTGTGTGTGTTGTGTGTGTTTTGTGTGTGTGTTGTGTGTGTGTTGTGTGTGTGTGGTGTGTGTGTGTTGTGTGTGTGTTGTGTGTGTGGAATGGAGGCTCTCTGCGTGCACACGTCTTGACACACGCACACACAAAAAAAGGCTACGCGATTTTGACGGCTCAAAAACGCCGAATTGAGGCGGCGCTCACCCAGTAAACATGCTAACGTTGGGTCGATGTTGGGTCAACGTTTTGGCCAACGTTTGGCCAACGTTGGGTCAACGTTGGGCCGACGTTGGGCCGACGTTGGGTCGACGTTGGGTCAACGTTGGGTCAACATTGGGCCGACGTTGGGATCTTTGTCTTGATCTTTGCGTGGGTAGCGGCAGTGCCGTGGTTGGGTCAACGCACCAGAGTTCGAAAATTCTGGACGTCCGCGTTGTTTCGGGTTTTGAGTGAGATGCTAGAATGGTGGTTCATGGTGTTGGTGGTGGTGATGGTGGTGGTGTTGGTGGTGGTGTTGGTGGTGGTGGTGATGGTGGTGGTGGTTGACGGTGTTGGTGGTGGTGATGGTGTTGGTGGTGGTGGTGGTGATGGTGGTGGTGTTGGTGGTGGTGGCGTTGTAGCGAACGCTGCATTTTGACACTTGTGGGAGATATCCCCTGGATGAAACCACGCGGTGTCCTGTTTAGGCATTCGAGAGCGCGTGAGGACTGATGAAAGTGATTAAGTGGATGGGTCATTGTTGGTGTGAGAGAGGGTGGGGGGTGGGAGACGGGGAGGAAGGAGGGGTACACACCCCGCTCTGACTGCTGATGATGATTAATGTTCGGAAGGGAGAAGCTATTCAGAGTTTCTCTCTCTCTCACTACCACCGCCGGTGTCTCTGCCCCTGGGTTCATGCCAGCCTCAGGGTTCAAAAGGTCACGACGAACACCTCCCGTGAAAAGGTCGAGAGCGCGTGGCCTGTGGTGATTGGTCGCGCGGGTTTGAAGGTCAAGTTGGTGTAGCTGGCGAGTCGGGGTCACGGTCAGCAGCGGGGCTGGGTTGGTTGTGGCGGAGAGGTGACGTGAAGATGATTTGACGGGTGGATGTGTGGATTTGGGGAGCGGTGGGTGGGTGGTGGGAGGAGTGAAGTGATGGGTGGGTGGGGAGAGAGGTGGCAAGGTGGGGGGGGGGGTGGCGAGGGGGTCATGGAAGGTTGGGGGAAGGGTTGCAAGGAGTGGGGAGAAGTGAGGGGAGGGGTGTGGGTGGGTGAGTGAGTGAGTGAGTGGGTTGGATGGTGTCAATGGACCCTGATGATGTCGAGGATTCCTAGAGAGAATCCCGTGGTGACGATGCCAATCCCGGAGTTTCGTTCACAATCAACTTCCATCTCCTCGACCAAACATGCACGTGGGAAACGTGGGCAATGGGAAGGTGGGTGGGGTGGGGTGATGAAGGTGGGTGGAGGGTGGGGGGAGGGTGGGGGTCTGAGGGGGGGGGAGATGTGGAGGCCTCGAGAGTTGATGTCGGTGATTTATCAGCGCTGGCAGTCGCCACACACGGAGTTGCTCAGCGTTGCCGATTGTCGCGAAGCGTTTGAACCTTGTCGTCACCACGAGGAGGAGGAGGACACACACGGAGAGAGAGCAGGAGGGCAGGTGAAGAGGGAGGAGGAAGACTGCTACTGCCGACTGCCGTGAAGCGATCCTGGATAACACTGGTCAACAAAAAAAAAAATTCTGGCCTGGACTTTTGCAGCTGTTTTAGACTAATTTCAGGGTGCTGATTCCAAATCTGATCTCAGATTTCCTCTATCACATCTCATTTTTATGCTATCGGCATACCCCATTTTCATTGATTTTACCCGAAATTAACTCTGTCACTTATGATTGCAAGTCGTTGCGAGTCAGTGACTGCTTTAGTGTAAAAATATGGTGCTGTATTTCTAGGATAGTGTGTTTATAATATCATTTTATTTAATATTTTTCTTCTGCAGTTTTTATTGAAAATGCAATGGTTGATATCTCAAAAACCTGATTTGATAGACAAAAACTGATGCCAGATTTGGAATCAGCACCCCAAAATTACCCTAAACCCGTTGGAATACCTCGTGCCAGAAAAAGTGTGTTGACCAGTGCAATACAAGCTGAGCGGAGTCAAAACGCCACGGAATTAAAACAAATACACAAATGCAACATCCACGCTGCTGCATGTACGTACGGCGGCGGGGAGATAAAGCGGATGAAATAATTCCGTGTCCAGGTGCTAGCTGGATCCATATCATCGTTATCATTGCGTCGCAGGAGAGTAGGAGGTGGCAACTCTCGTAGGGGGCGTCTTCATCCAGCAGTGGATTGGCCGTGGCTGATTGACGGTGACATTTACGACGTCGCAATACGATGCCAGCAACAAATATATTTAAAAACAGTTTAAATACCCGGGAGAGGTCCGCGGGAGATGTTAGCGGAGAAGAGACGTGGGTCGAGTAGCAGATGCCACCACCTATGCCCCTCACTGTGCCAACACACATTGCAAAGATCCCCCGTATAGCCTTAACAGACTGTCGGGGCAAGTGCTGTTAGCGAGCGCCTGTGAAGACCGGCACTGGTACAGGAGTAAGGGGTGAGTGGCCAGCAACACCCCCCCGACCGCCTTTGTCTCCCCAGCGGCAATGTTTACACACTGAACCAAGTTTCTCATTTGAGGCTGAGTCGATCCAGGGGAGGCCCAGGACCGGTTCGGATAATCGACCCACACACACACAGGCGCATACAAACCCCCCTAACACACACTCTCATCCAGAAGACAAAGACCCCCCGTGTAGCCTTCAACAGACTGTTAGGGCAAGTGCTGTTTGCGAGATACGACGAAGGCCGGATCGACACACGAGGGGGGTTGGGTGGCCAGCACCACGCCCGGCCGCCTTTGTCTCTCCACAATGCTTAACATTGACACGCGCGCCGCAACTTACAGACACGCACACACACACACCGACACAGAAGCGGAACGAGCATCTACTGCAGCTCATATCGCTCATACTTCTTGCATCGCACATGCACACACACAATATGTTTTACTTAACAAGTCAACAACAACAGCAACAAACAACGAGACATGACGCATGGACGGCACGGCACGGTACGTACGTCACACTGCTGCTGCTGCTGCTCTGGCGATGCATTCTATTCAACGCCCAAGTCGTAGCAGTCAATGCGAATCGATGCCATTCATCATCGCCGCGTGCCGCACGTGTTTTATTTACACGGGCAGGCCTCGTGGACAAAGGAGGTGGAGCGGCAAGAGAGGGGGGGGAGGTCTTGGGGAGATCGTACCATCGAACCGGCTCCCGGACTGGATTGAAAGTTGCGACGTTCCAAGGGGTTTCTGATCACTTCCAGCGCGTAGCGTTCCTGAATGGTGGCACTGTGGTTGCGGTAGTGGCGGAGTTGTTGTTGGTATGTTTGTGGTGGTAGTCTTGAATGACTCTGTCGTCTCGACAGACCTGTTCTTCACCTGAGGACGGCTGCTTGCGTTGTGGCCGAAACGTCGTGAGAATTATTTTATTATGTTTTATTTTTATTATTTTATTATTTGCATTCTACGTGACTTTACCGAAAGAACCAAGAACATGAATCCCTGCAGTCACGAAAGCTTTAAATCGAAATGTATTATTGTTGTTGGTATGGTTGTGGTGGTGGTGGTATTGTTGTTGATATGGTTGTGGTATTTTTTATTGTTGTTGGTATAGTCGTGGTGGTGGTATTATTATTGCTGTTGTTGTCGTTGGTATAGTTGTGGTGGTGGTATTGTTGTTGTTGTTGTTGGTATGGTTGTGGTGGTAATGTTGTTGGTATGGTTGTGGTGGTGGTATTGTTGTTGTTGTTGTTGGTATGGTTGTGGTGGTAATGTTGTTGGTATGGTTGTGGTGGTGGTATTGTTGTTGTTGTTGTTGTTGTTGGTATGGTTGTGGTGGTAATGTTGTTGGTATGGTTGTGGTGGTGGTATTGTTGTTGTTGTTGTTGGTATGGTTGTGGTGGTAATGTTGTTGGTATGGTTGTGGTGGTGGTATTGTTGTTGTTGTTGGTATGGTTGTGGTGGTAATGTTGTTGGTATGGTTGTGGTGGTGGTATTGTTGTTGTTGTTGGTATGGTTGTGGTGGTAATGTTGTTGGTATGGTTGTGGTGGTGGTATTGTTGTTGTTGTTGTTGGTATGGTTGTGGTGGTAATGTTGTTGGTATGGTTGTGGTGGTGGTATTGTTGTTGTTGTTGTTGGTATGGTTGTGGTGGTAATGTTGTTGGTATAGTTGTGGTGGTGGTATTGTTGTTGTTGTTGTTGGTATGGTTGTGGTGGTGGTATTGTTGTTGGTATAGTTGTGGTGGTGGTATTGTTGTTGTTGTTGGTATGGTTGTGGTGGTAATGTTGTTGGTATGGTTGTGGTGGTGGTATTGTTGTTGGTATGGTTGTGGTGGTGGTTGTATTATCGTTGGTGTTGTGTTCATTTGTGGCCAGGCTGCTTCTGAAAGTGAAGCTAATAGGTCAGTGGGCTTCACCTGGTAAGATAAAAAAAAATGTGCTTCGTTGTATATGGGAAAGATACACAATTTGCTTGCCTTTCCCATACTTTGAGCTCCAATCGCGTGTTTACCATCGCTCGCTGTCGTAACGTTCTAAACCGCTCCCACTGGACATCATCTGTTACGAAAGAGCTTTACAGCTCATCGGATTCCTCCGAGATGAATAAAGACGCCGCTCCTGATCATCCTCCAGCACTCGGCGTCTCTCTCCGTTGAGCTCGGAGTCGAAATATCCCCGCCCGGTGCGAGGCGATCAACGACGGCCTCACTCGCCACCCTTGCCTCGCTCATGCTGCTGCTGATGATGATGTTTCTTCTATTGCTGATGATGGCTTTATTGCTGCTGATGATGATGATGTTTCTTCTATTGCTGATGATGATCATTCTAGTGTAGCTGCTCCTGATCATGATGCTGCTATTGCTAATGATGAATCTATTGTTGCTGCTCCTGATGATGGTTATTCTTTTGCTCATGATAATTACATTGCCGCTGATGTTTCTATTGCTTATTATGACTTTAATGCTGCTGTTGATGTTCTATTGCTGCTGCTGATTAAGATAATGCTGATGATATTTCTAATGGTAATGATGATTCTATTTCTGCTCCTGATAATAATGTTACAATTGCTGCTGCTCCTGATGATGATGATGATGATGTTTCTATTGCTGCTGCTTCTGATAATGATAATGTAACTATTGCTGATGATGATTATGGTTTTATTGCTACTGCTACTGATGATGATGTTTCTATTTCTGCTGCTGATGATGTTTCTATTTCTGCTGCTACTGCTCTGGTGTTTTAATATTACCTCCGCTGTCTCTCTCCCTATTTCCCTCTCTCCCTCTCTCCCTGTCCCCATCTTCCCGTACCCCCTCTCTCTCTCTCCATTATTCTATTTCACTTCGTTTTGTTGTGTCCCTCTGCTCTATTGATTTGACAACAGGCAGGCAGGGGGAGGAGGGAGGGAGGGAGGGGTAAAGGCATGAGAAGGGAAGGAGTGAGGCCAAGGAGGATGAGGGGAGGGAGTGAAGGAGGGATGAAGAGTGGGATGGAGGAAGGTGTAAGACGGGAGAGCGTGCGGATTGAGAGAGGGTTTTACGTCTGGAGGAGATCCAGAGAGAGAGAGAGAGACAGAGGCAAGGAACGGGAGGAGGAAGCGGGGGGAGGGGCATTAATCTTTTGGGAGCGACCTTGAACTCAGGAATCATAACCCGGGGGATCGTCACTCACGAAGGGATCTCGTAAATAACGACAGGACCGCCCCCACTCGCTTCTCGCCTCCACGTTATTTTTTCATGCTTTTGTCCCCCCCCCCCCCCCGCAGCTCCAGGCCAGTGAGCGCCCGAGGCATGCAGACATATACACACACATACACATACATACATATACATACACACACATACACACATACATACACACACATACACACACATACACACACACATACACATATACACACATACACACACATACACACGTACACACACATACACACACATACACACACATACACACACATACACACATATACACACACATACACACAACAACAACATACAAGCACTGACAAAGGTCCCCCCCCTGTATAGCCCGCACGGGATGTCTGGGCAAGTGCGGTTTGCGAGAACCTACCGATGAAGACTGCTGGGAGGGACGGGTTGTACGTGGGAGTGAGTGAGTGGTGGTGGTGGTCGTGGTGTTGATCGGAATCACGCCCGGCCGTCTTTGTCTCCCCCTCGCACACAGTGCGTGACGCACCGCAGCAGGCACTCAATTAAGGACCAGTCGACGCAGTAAATGACGCACAGAGATCATGACAGAGCAAAAGGCAACGATCCACCCGTATAGCCTTAAGATACTTTTGGGTCAAGGCACGGCGCCTGTGCCAGGCCAGGTGCACTTTGAGGCCACGTGAAGCGTCGAAGGCTCGCTGGCAAGGAGGTCACGGGACGGACCCAGCAGGTGCCATGGGTTGGCTGAATCTAATGGCTGGCAGATGCACCACCACCTGTGCCCCCTACCGTGCCAGCTTGCTGCGCTTTAGCCGCACACACACACACAGACAAAGACAAAGATCACCCATATAGCCTGAACAGACTGTTGGGGCAAGTGCTGTTAGCGAGCACCTATGAAGGCCGGCACGCACACGAGGGGGTCGGTGGCCAGCACCACGCCCGGCGGCCTTTGTCTCCCCAGTGGCGATGTTTACCGCACCAGGTACTCATTTGAGGCTGAGTCGACGTAGGGGAGGCCCAGGACCGGTTCAAATAATCGTCACCGGTGTTGACCGTGGGGGGGGGGGGGGGAGGAATCGAACCCGGGTCGCCAGGTTCGTAGAGCAGCGCGCTAACGACTACACTCGCCCACACACACAGACACACACACAGACACAGACACACACACAGACAGGCACACACACACACAGACAGACATACACACAGACACACACACACAGACACACACACAGACAGGCACACACACACACAAACACAGACAGACACACACACACAGACAAGCACCATGGTCAGCGCTACCATACAGTATATTGCAGAGCATCCACCCCCCTCCCCCCCGCCCAGCCCCCTCCCCTCCGCCCACCCCCCTCCCCCCCCGCCCAGCCCCCTCCCCTCCGCCCACCCCCCTCCCCCCCGCCCAGCCCCCTCCCTTCCGCCCACCCCCCTCCCCCCCGCCCAGCCCCCTCCCCCGGCATCCCCATCCCCCCATCCACCCCCCCCCGTCGCATCCTCACCCCCCAGCCCCCCTATCTTTGAAGGGAGTCGCTACAGGGGGAGCGGGCCCAGTTCGCCTCGCGTAATTGGCTAAAATAATGAACGCTTCACATGCCACGCGCTTTCAAAGTTGACTTTGACAGCAGCTATTTCATTATTTAAAGGGGGAAAGTGAGCGATACAACAACAAAAAAACCCCATAAATTGTTTGTTTATTTTTTCACATGAAACGTACAAACATATATTTTTCGTTGGTTCGCTCGTGAGCGTGTGTGTATAACTGTATATATATGGTACTATGATGGTATTTTCTTCGCTTTTGAAAATTGCGTGTTTCATCAGCGCACGTGTTGGTGGGCACGTGGCTGGACTTCGAAGCGGCCCGTTCGATTCGATCTCCCGGCGCGGATGTGGAAAGAATGGGGGCCCGAGTTCATTTAATCTGAGATTCAAATCTGCCCTGGCCTTCCCTATTCACACCCCGCCTCCACTTCCCCCCCCCCCCCCCGCTTTGCCCCTGTCCACCCAGCAGGTCGCGTATGGTGGGGTAAAATATGGGTACTCCACCCCCCCCCCCTTATCTCGTCTATCAAGACGTCCGACCAACGGGGGGTAGACAGCCAAAGTGTCCTCTGTTGATGATCTTTTATTTGTGTGTCTGTGTGTCTCTCAAGAGCCAGGGTGCTTCAAACAAAAAAATGTCAACACTTACAGGGGACTATCGTTTTTAATGGAAAACGAAGGGATAATAACACGCCGTAACACGATAACAAATGATTTGTTAATAGCTTCAAAAAGTCATCGTTTGTCCACGCACGCCTGGAATCTTCTCCAGATGGTCTCCAGCGCCCGGAGACACATTTCTCGCGCTATCGCTGCAAATTCTCAGAAGTGTTAACCTTTGTGGGTTTTTTTAAACACCCTGTGTATATATGATATTTCTAGATTTAAATACGAATTTTTATTTTTATTTTCCTTCAGCAGTGGCGTGAGAAATGGAGTTGCAGGACGGCGCCTGTAGCTTTACTTAACAGCTGGCAGATACTGCTCGTTTGTCGCGGACCACGCCGTTTACCGAAGCTGCCGAGTTTATTGAAGCGATTCGTCTCCTTTTGCGGGAGAATCTTCCAAAGGACGTCTGGGAATTTAAGTGCAATATACATTGTCAATAACAATAAAAAAAGACCCCTGCACCGCAAACACAACAGCAGCAACAACAACAACAACAAAGACAAAGATCACCCGCATAGCATGTAACAGACTTTTGGGGCAAGTTGCTGTTAGCGAGCAGCACCTATGAAGGCCGGCACCGGCACACGAGGCGGGTGTGGGTGACCAGCACCAGCGCCACGCCCGGCCGCCTTAGCCTCCCTAATGACGATATTTACACACCGCACCAGGTACACTCATTTGAGGCCGAGTCGACCTAGGGGATGCCCACGACCGGTTCAGACAATGGGCACTGGGTGTTGGCCGTGAGCGAGAATTCGAACTCGGGTCACCGGGGTTCAGCTGGACCGCCGCTCCCCCCCCCCCACGCCGCACACGCACGGAGACACTCACCTGCGACTACGCACGCGTAACGCACGTGTCATCTAGCAGCTGAATTTACGCATGTGTCGGCTACTCTATGGAGCAATCACCGTGGGAATGCGTCGGCAGTGCATCGCGCTAGGGAGGTGGGAGTCAGAGATCGTCCGTGTTCCCTCGGCTGACTCACCTCGGCAGAGAGACAAAGGTCCCCCGTGTAGCCTCGCCAGACTGTTGGGGCAAGTGCCCTTTCTTTCTAGAGAGCTTCCCTGTAAAGAGCCGGTCACGGAACACCAGCAAGGGAAGGTGTGGTGTGACTTTCCGGCACGGTGTGGTTGGGGTGAGTGATAGCGCGCGGGGCGATTGGGGTAGGGGTGCAGTTTGGAGATAGAGAGAGAGGGAGGGTGGATAAGGTAGATTGATGTAAGTCTATAATAGAGAGGGTTTTGGGGGGGGGGTTGGAGCGCGTAAATATAAATGGGTCGTTAAACCCACCACCACCCGATTAATAAACACAATTATTCTAAGGTTCATCACGTGATCAAAACATGCCAATTCGCTACCTAGTAGAGCCAGATTTGTCTGACTGTCGCGAGTTGTAATTACTGGCGAAACGTCGGACTCGAATTGCAAATGTCGTGGGTTAACGCTCCAACACACCGGCGATGCTGTACTGGTAACGAATTGGCACGTTTTGTTTACTAACCCAAAAACCTCTATCATTGGAGGGTGTGTGTGTGTCGGGTGGGGGGGGGGAATTAAGAGGTACATAGATGTAAGATGGGAAAGTGTCAAGCAATTAAAACAACTCTGGGGAGAAGTGGGGATAGGGAAGGGGGGGGTCAAGTGTAGCGCCCCCCCCCGCTTCTCTACCCCCCAATACTCCACCGCCCTGCCCATGCATCCCATGGAATGGCAGCGAGCGCATTCATAATGAACAATGCTAGACATGATTGCTATCAGAGTGGCGAGGAGCAGTATTGTGGCACTCGATATCTGTAGCGTGGTTTTATAGGCAATCTTGCGAGCTGAGTAATGCTCTGCCCTTTGAGAGCGCATTGTGTCCCTCTGGGGAGGGCGGGGTGTGGGGAGAGGCAGAGCGAGAGAATGGGAGAGAGAGAGAGAGCGAGGGAGCGGGGGAGGTAGAGAGAGGGAGCGTTGGTGGGTAGGACGGCGAAAAAAAGAATAAAACACTGGACTGTAAATAATTAAACGGACATATAAAGAAGGGCGCACGCGCGAGATTAAATATACGATGATAAATAAATGAATCGATGGGCGAGGACGGGGGGGGGGGCATGAAGGGAAGAGGAGAGGATGGGGTGGGTGGGTGGGTGCGTGGGGTCGGTGGGTGGGTGGGTGGAACCTGGTGCGGTGTGTAACCATCGCCGCTGGGGAGACAAAGGCGGCCAAGCGTGGTGTTGGACACCCACCCCCCCTCGTGTGTCGTGCCGGCCTTCATGGGTGCTCGCTTACAGCACTCGGCTCCGACAGTCTGTTAAGGCTACACGGGGGATCTTTTGTGTGGGTATGTGGATTCACATAATTTAACAGACTGCTGGGGCAAGTGCTGTTAGCGAGCACCTATGAAGGCCGGCACGGCACACGAGGGGGTGGGTGGCCAGCACCACGCCCGGCCGCCTTTGTCTCCCAGACGCTGACGTTTACGCACCGCACGAGGTGCCAATTTGAGGCTCAGTTGACCTGGGTGGAGGATGGTCCCAGGACCGGTTCAGACATTCGCCACTGGCATTAATCGCGAGCGGGAATCGAACTCGCACGGTTAGACGGGTTGTTCGTAGTGCAGTGCAATGACCGCTCCGCTCCCAGCTAAAAACACTCGGACACGAGCCTCAGCGTCGTCGGCGTCATCATCAGTGGACCGAGTAATTCGCCTGCGGTAGAGTGTGACGCTCGAGTCGATGGAAAGCGATTGAAGCCCGCTACCGATGACCACACGGCAGACGCATTGCACAGGGGCCTGCTATGGATTTATCAAAGTTTGTCAGTCACTGAGTTTGTGACTGGAGAGCAAAAACAAAAACGTAAGTTCCAGCAGTCGATGAACAATTCACAGAGAAATCGGTAAAACTAAAAAGAAATTCACCCACAACTTTCCAAAGTTGAGGTTGAGTCCAAGGCCGTAGCCATGGAGTCAACATTGGGGGGGACCCAATCTCCCAGGGGGTCTGCCCCCCCCCCCAGAAAAAAAAATCTAAATTTGAAAACGAATTTTCTGCCTAAAAAAATAAAAAATTCAATAACACTTAGGATGGACTTTTTATTTATTTTTTATAATAATGTCTAATAGTGTATTGTATTACATTGTTCTGTTTTTTCTATTTTTTTACCTTTTCTTGTTTCGTTGTATGTAATGGCAGAGATTAGAGATTAATAAAGTACAACCATAACCACAATCATATAAACAAAAATATATTTTATAACAATATATTGGGGGGGGACATTTTGAGCATATTTGAATATATTATAATTACGGCCATGGTTGAGTTGACCTAAAGGGCAAGGCGTGACCTGAGCCGGAGAGCGTACACAGCCCCTTTGTTAGTGTGCTATGAAGAAGGGTCATTGTCCGAAACGTCGTGTTTTATTTCCGTTGTTTTTTTTTTCTTCCCTTTGAGGCCACGGTGAAATTTGCCAGTTGAATTTCTACTTCTTAAGTGGAGTAGATAATCACACAAAGTCTCCTTCATACACAGACACAGTCAGTATTTGTCGCCGCACATTAAACATTAAAATATTCTTTACACAACCAATCTGCACCACGGCATTTTATTGTAATTGAATAATGTCAGCAGTATTGATCCCGTTACAAGCAAAACTCTGGCCCGGTACCGACATCCAATGTCTCATCAGCAGAGCCAGGCTTTATTGAATCAATGCTGGCGCACTGGATTTGTGTCAAGGCCAGGACTGGTTTTGACATTCAGGGCCTCATCAGCAGAAGCTGGCTTCGCTTGAATCAATGCTGAAGTGCCAGATGTGTGTAGGCCATGACCGGTTTCGACATTCAGGGCCTCATCAGCAATGGCAGGCTCCGCTTGAATCAATGCTCAAGTGCCAGATGTGTGTAGGCCAGTACTAGTTTCTACATTCAGGGTATCATCAGCAGAGGCTGGCTCCGCTTGAATCAATGCTGGGACAACGTGGGGGGGGGGCGCGGTGGGGTTTAGGGGGGGGGGGCAGAGGGGGGTAGGGGGGGGCCGCGAGGAGGATTGTGGTTGATAGAGATAGAGGTCATGTGTCGGCAGATGAGGTAGGAGCGGTGTGGGGGTGGGTGGCGGGGGTGAGGGGGCTGCTGGGGGGGGGGGGGGCTGTGTGTGTGTGTGTGCTGAGAGGAAGATGAGATATGGAGCGGCTGTCACGTTTCTTGTCAGGACGACTGGAGACACAAGAGGCCGTTGAAACGTCCGGTGGCTTTCGGAAACGCGCACGTGCGTTCTGGTTTATCGGCGCGTGTGTGTTTGTGTGTTTGTGTGAATGTGTGCGTGAGTGTACGGTGGGGGAACGGTGGTGCAGCGGTTAGCGCGGTCAATGACAGTGACGACTTTCTGAACCGGTCCTGGGCCTCTCCCTAGGTCGACTCAGCCTCAAATAAGTACCTAATGCGGTGTGTGAACATCGCCACTGGAGAGACAAAGACGGCCGGGCGTGGTGCTGGCCGCCCACCCCCTCGTGTGCCGTGCAGGCCGTCATAGGTGCTCGCTCGCAGCACTTGCCCCAACACTATGTGCGGCTATACGGGGGATCTTTACCTCATGTAGTGTGTGTAATCACCATCGCAGACGCACACATACGTACGGAACACACAACAGCTCCCCGAACAGATGGAAACAATAGCGTCTGTGTCCTTTATCCGGCAAGAGAGAAGAGCGGGAATTATTTTCCGAGGGTCCATCTGCGGAAACATTCCGTGATTGATTATTCATGCGTTGCACTCAAACCCACGACGTTTCCCTTGAACGTTCGCTCACTCTCTCTCTCTCTCTCCCACTCGCTCACTCACTCTGGGAAATCTCTTCGTAGACGGCAATGTTTTATTACTGGACCAAATGATTGCGATGATTATTACCACCGCGGGGTAGTGGGGGGGGGGATGTGAAGCCGGCAGCGGTGATGTCAAGTTCGTGTCCGGAGCGTTAAAGATCAGAATGCATCGCGTGCTCGGGTCCAGCAGTGGATAGACCACGGCCCGTGGTGATGATTACGCAGTGGATGGATGATGCTGATGAAACGAACTAAACTCAAACTCAACTTTTTTTGGGAACCAGGTAAGGCCCAACTGAGCCATGGCGGCTCTTTATCAGAAGCGACCTGGTTATCACAAATGATAGCTCAACGAAGTGGGGATTGATAATTGTTTTATTCACCCTTCTATCTGGCAACAAAACTGACACCTTTTTTTTACAAGGAGTCATGTTTACATAGACCACAATACCTGCAGTCATAGAGACTAGGCTCTAAGGAAAGCTGTCTCGGGTGTGGACCAATCAACTTCAGGGACAGTGCATACATTATCAGAGTTATGTTTTTGTTTGCATTATGACTGCAGGCATTGTGGTCTATGCCAACATGACTCCTTGTAAAAAAAGGTGTCAGTTTTGTTGCCAGATAGAAGGGTAAATAAAACAATTATCATTTTTTTTACTGGCAAATGAGGTTCCAATGGTGTGAAGTGGGGATTATCGTCATGTGGACATTGGTAGCCGCCAAATACTCGGAACGCGTGACCTTGATTCTAAATGTGGAGGGGGAAAAAACCGGAGGAGCTGGAGAAAAATCCACGCGACCAGCGGGGAGAGAGACACGCAGACTCCGAATATACAACAAGACCTCTTGTATACCAGGCGAGGTAGTTAACATCTCGCCACCACGACACCCTCTCATCCAGAGACCATCATCCAGCAGTGGATAGGCCATGGCTTATGATGATGATTACGATGATCGCGTGGCTGGGTGCCTTCATCCAGCAGTGCATAGATGATGATGATGATGGCTTGGGAAGAGAATCATTCAGCAGTTGACAGACCCCAGGATGGTGATGGTTGATAATGGATGTTTGCTTTGTCTTTCTCCCCCAACAGCCCCCCCCTCCCCTCCCCACGATCCTTCCATCCATAATCCGAAAATCAAACATTGTTTTGCGAATGCCGCGTTAGCAATGGTGCATAATGAGCACGCGAACAAATAAATAAATACATATTTAAATAAGTAATCAAATAGGCCTCGCAAGATGCGTCAATAACACGGGTCGTCATTATCATCGCCACATTGTGCGCTACGTGAACAGGGTTCGTTGCCCGAAACGTCGGCCTAACATATACACGTGCATCCTTTTTTTACAGGGGGCCAAGAGTGTTATTGGCGAATGTTTTGTGCGTCTTCATTTTATTGGGTCGGGACAACAACAACAACATAACCAGCGAATGTAACAGCTGCCCTGTGCTCGCATTAAAAGTGTGTGTGGGTGTGTATGTGGGGGGGGGGGGGGGGTGTCAGGCTGCACGTGGCCTATCTCAGCCGCGTGGCCACATCGTGAGAGCATCTCATTGGCATCCCAATAAACCACGCGCGTTATCGGCCACGCCAGCGGAAGATCGGCGACACCGGGAGGAGTCAATCCTTCGACGGCCAAATGACGAGACAAAGACAGAGATCCCCCGTGTAGCCTTAACAGACTGCAGGGGGCAAGAGCTGCGAGCGAGGAACACCGAGTGGCAGGCCGGCCTGTGTGTGTGCGCGTGCTGGGGAGAGCGGTGGCAAAGTGACGCGCGCGCCGCGCTGCGTAATCCCCGTGGATCCGAGTTCGATTCCCGCCCGCGGGCAATATCGGTGACTCATATCTGACCCGATTCCGTCGACTCAACCTCAAACGAGTACCTCGGGGAGACAAAGACGGTCGGGCGTAGGTCTGGCCACACCGCTTACCCTCGTGCGCCGTGCTGGCCTTGATAGGCGCTCGCTGTCTGCTCTTGCCCCAACAGTCTGTAACAGGCTGCGTCGTCGTCTTCGTGTGCGTGGGAGTGTCTTCTCAAGTCGCGGTGTTTATCTGCACGTCAGAGCGCGCGTGTCAGAGAGCCTTTGGAAATGGAATTAATATCACGCGCGGGCTAGGCAGCTCCAATCAGCGTCGCGGGGGGTGCGTGGAGAGGGGGGGAGGAGGGGTGCGGAGAACGGGGGTCTAGAAATGGTAGAATGTGGTCGGAGTCGGGAAGGGGGAGGGGGCTTTTAGGGTCTCAAGAATTTAGATAATTTAGAAGGGTGGCGGTGGTGGTGGTGAAGGGATGGTGTTGGAGGGGAGCGGCTGAGCCTTCAGGCTTCAGCAGCAGAGTGGTTGGGGGACGGGAGGGGGCTCACCCCCCCCCCCCCCGCGACGCTAGGGGCTGGAGAGAGCAGTGAGTAACGAGCCATTCTCCGTCACAATTCGCCCCGACAGTGACAAATTGGCGCGGCAGCGCGGCACGGCGCGGCCCGCACTCCAAATGAGGGCCCCGGTGGCTCATTGCGAGAGAGCTGCCGCTTTGATTGGAGCTGGCCCCAGGTGGCGAGGAGGAGCGGCGTCGGCGGTGGTGGTGGCATTGGTAGCTGTTGGTTGTTGTTGGTGGTGGTGGTGGTAGTGGCAGTGGTAGCTGTTGGTTGGTGGTGGTGGTAGTGGTGGTAGTAGCTTTGGTAGCTGTTGGTTGTTGGTGGTGGTGGTGGCAGTGGTGGCATTGGTAGCAGTTGGTTGTTGGTGGTGGTGGTGGCAGTGGTGGCATTGGTAGCTGTTGGTTGGTGGTGGTGGTAGTGGCATTGGTAGCTGTTGGTTAGTGGTGGTGGTGGTGGTGGTAGTGGTGGCATTGGTAGCTGTTGGTTGGTGGTGGTGGTAGTGGCATTGGTAGCTGTTGGTTGTTGTTGGTGGTGGTGGTGGTGGTAGTGGCAGTGGTAGCTGTTGGTTGGTGGTGGTGGTAGTGGTGGTAGTAGCTTTGGTAGCTGTTGGTTGTTGGTGGTGGTGGTGGTGGCAGTGGTGGCATTGGTAGCAGTTGGTTGTTGGTGGTGGTGGCAGTAGTGGCATTGGTAGCTGTTGGTTGGTGGTGGTGGTGGCAGTAGTGACATTGGTAGCTGTTGGTTAGTGGTGGTGGTGGTGGTAGTGGTGGCATTGGTA
>NC_136311.1:4965250-4997750 GCF_964198595.1 Lampetra fluviatilis
GAGACAGAGAGAGCGCGAGATGAGAGAGAAAGAGAGAGAGAGAGGAGGGGACGACTCAGATGTCCCAGGAGGAGGGACCACAGACGAGGAGTGGAAAGGCAGCCGCGGCCACGCGGCGGTTAACACCAGCGTGAAATGCCCCTCCAAGCTTTGCGGTCCTCTATTTATTAAGGTGGCGTCTGTAACGTTCCTCACTCGTCTGCATCTGCGTCCCTTTTTCTCCACCTTTCATCGCCATCTCTCTGCAGATCTCATTCCATTACACCTCTTCATCTTTTCAGCACAATTCTCTCATCTTCCACCACTAAATAAAATTCCTACCTAGGGCCCACCGGCCACCAGGAGGAGGACAGCGCTACCACTGCGAGGCTTCCGTCACAACCGGAGCAAATGTAATCTGGCAATGATTACAGCATCTCATCGCCGCGGCGGAGTGACAGTGGAGGCCGCAGAAAAAGACGGGACGGACGAACACACGCACGCACGTGTAACATTCAGCGCTCGGGCCATTTTGTGCGTGGTGCACGAACCATCGGCCATTCCCGGAGAACTGCATCGCTGCTCGTCCCTCGTGTCGAGGTCACCGTCAGCTCGTACATTGTGAGCGAATGTGAGCAAAGGATGCCGCGCAGATGAGTCCAAAGTCAGAACAAATCCGATCCTCAATTTGTCTGGCATCACTGCTGCTGCTGCTGCTGATAGTCAGTCGGTGGGTCACGTTTGACCCCACATTTCTTTCCATGGTGACCTCAAGACGAGAGAGAGAGAGAGAACCACAATGCAGTTATTCAGAAAACTGCTGATGTTGTTTTGTTGTTGTTGTTGTTGTTGTTTCACGATGCACCGTAATGCAAATGCAAGCTCGTTTGTCGCTTCTTCGTTTTTTGACTAACTGCGCGCCTGCCATAAAATCGTCTCACGAATACATTCGAGATTTCGCGTGCTGGCGCGGGGTCGTGCCCATACCCTTTGTGAACACAACCACACAGCTCACGCGACATTACTCCCCCACCCCACCACCCCTTGCCCCAGCGATGAATTCTTACGTTTAAGCGGAGCGGTGGCGCAGCGGTTAGCGCACTGCGATGAGAACCCGCCGACTTGAGGTTGGCTGACAATCCGTGGCGAGTAAGAGCCGATCCGCTCATTGCCTGCCCGGGGCATTTTGCCGAAGTCGATTCATCCTCCGACAGTGCAATGCCTTGGTAATGTTGTGTGTAAAAAAAAAGAAATGGGCAACTTCAAGTTCATTTATTAGGTATAGTTATGTGAGCCATTCGGCTCTTGAATTGGGTGCAACCGCAACAAACAAAAAACAAAAACATGAAAAAAAAACATCTTAAAGTGAATATGTGACTAAGTGCAAACAGAAAATCCAAGAAAAGACAGCAAAATATTGCAGAAAAAAACACCGTACACCAACGCTGTGTGCAAAAATCCCAGTGGGATGCAAGTCAAACAACAACAACCACAAGACAACTTAGATTAAGGCCATCAGTCTAACTCTGTACTACAACAAACAAACATGGCTAAACCAAAGGCGGCCGCGAGACGGCATGGTCACGCCACCTTTCCCTTGGCGTGTCGTGCCGACCTGTACAGAGGTGCTCATCCAGCAGTCGATTGACAAAGAGTTCATTGTTATTTTTACCATTATTTACAAAAAAAAACTTTAAACCATTCTCAATTTATCAGCGGACAAAAAGGTCTTCCCGTACCATCATCATCATTATCCACTGCTAGATAGCATCCTCTTCACGCCATTTCAGTTATGGGTTTAGTGTAGTTTTGTTCGTCTCGACACCATGCTTCACCACAATTGTACATTGTGTGTATAGTAGTGTATAGTTTAGTCTATAGCGTAGTGTATAGTGTAGTAATGTAGTGTATAGTGTAGTGTATAGTGTAGTAGTGTATAATGTAGTGTATAGTGTAGTGTATAGTGTAGTGTATAGTTTCGTCTATAGCGTAGTGTATAGTGTAGTAATGTAGTGTATAGTGTAGTGTATAGTATAGTGCAGTAGTATAGTGTAGTCGTGTATAGTGTAGTGTATAGTGTATAATGTAGTGTATAGTGTATAGTAGTGTATAGTGTAGTATACAGCGTAATAACACTGGCGCCCCTCGCCGGGGAAAGGGAGGTCTGTACCGCCCGACTCAACACTCTGCTGCCGCGGCGAACCTCGCCAACACAAGCCGATTGAGTAAACGAACGAGCGAGAGAAGGAATACAAAATACCCCCCTTGTGGCTACTGCGTGAGAGCACGACGTCTCCCACGTGCTCAATTCTAACGCGTCAGCGACAAAAGACCCCTTGACTCGCGTGGGGGGGTGGGGGGGGATGAATGGGGGGGGGGGGGACATGGACTGATTAATGACGCAATCAACAATTACTGTGCAAACGAGCTGCTGTTTAAACGGAGAGCGGCTAAACACCGCCGAACAAAGACAGAGGAGGTGGTGGGGGGGGGATCGTGGGGGGGGGGGGGTGCAGATTAAAACAACATTAAGTGCGAGCAACAAATGAACCACACGATAGCACGACACCAAAGACAAAGGTCCCCCGTATAGCCTTAGCAGGCTGTTGGGCGCAAGTGCTGTTAGCGAGTAGCACCTATGTAGGCGGCACGGCGGCACACGAGACGGGGCGGGCAGGCCGGGGTTGGTGGGTTGGTTGGTGGCGAACATCACACCCGGCCGTCTTTGTCTCCCCCAAGGCCAACTATTACACGCAGCATCGGGCTAAGTCGATCGAGGTGACGCCCGGATCCGGCTTCTGATTATTGATCACCGATGTTGGTCGTTCACGGGAATCGAACACGGGGGGCACGTCCTGCTTCAACCGGGGGTTGACTCAAACCATCGTCGCTTCTCCCTGCGGGGTGGATACGAACGAGTACCGCTTTGTGGGCAACAACAACAACAACAAACAGCAACAAACAACAACAACAACGCGGGCTTGTCCTACGGGGAGACGCGATGGACGCCGCCGTAGGAACGTGGAATTTCCAGCACCGGCTCAGACGACCGCGAACGTGAGACGGCGCAAATCGACGTGGATCGATGCTCATTTGGGGGCGGACGTCACTCCGACGTTTGCGCTCGTACGGGAGATAACAGCGTGCGTCACAGGTGCTATAGGCTGCTGCTGCTGCTACTGCTGCTATTGTACACGTGATGTTGTGCGAAAGAGCAGTGCCGGGTTATCCTCGAAGCACAAGTAGCTAAATATGTAATAGTAGCAACATGTGTAGTAGCTACATGTGTAGTAGCTGCACGTGTAGTAGCTACGGGCCCCGCACTTTCAAGGGCCCCGCGCTAAATGCTTTCAAGCTATCAATTCCGGTTCAGTGATTCTGCACATGCGCTATTGCTATAGTACTATACCGCCTTCAACTTTTATGAACGACTGGGTGTTCAAGGTTAGCGATTTGTCGCATTATCTGGCTGTATAGCGAATGAAATCATGCAATTACTTTACACTGCAAGTAAAAAAATTGCGCTTAAATATTTGTCTTTTTTTCATTTAGGACCCCGTAATGACATATGCTGCAGGCCCCGCACTAGCTTAATCCGGCACTGCCAAAGCGGCAACCCCAATTATAATTATCTAATCATGGGTAAATTGCTTCGCGGGACGGCGCTGCATAGAAATAATGACGTCATATCCGTCGTCACTGTCTGTCGGCGTTGAGTGGCTGCTGCCGGGTACGCCCAGAGGAGGCGGGGCGGGGCTTCTCTCGGGGGGAGGGGGGAGGGGTTCAAGTTCATTTATTTATTTCAAGTTCATTTATTAGGTATAGCCCTGTGAGTCATTCGGCTCTTGAATCGGGTTCAACCGCAACAAACCAAAAACAAAAACATGAACAAGAAAACATCTTAAAGTGAACATGTGACTAAGTGCAAACAGAAAATCCAAGAAAAGACAGCAAAATATTGCAGAAAAAAACACCGTACACCAACGCTGTGTGCAAAAATCCCAGTGGGATGCAAGTCAAACAACAACAACAACAACCACAAGACAACTTAGATTAAGGCCATCAGTCTTACTCCGTACTACAACAAACAAACATGGCCAAACCAGTAAACTTAGGACTTCAATGCAAGAGAAAGTCCTCGACGATCCTCTTGCCTGAGACGCGGTTGTTTCATTTCATCGGACGTCTGCATCGCATCAGTGGCAAAATATAGTAGGTTTTTACCCTTTAAACTGGTACAAAAACTGACACCTTTATACAAGGCATCATGTTTGCAATAACCACAGGGATTCATCTTCTTGGTTCTTTCGGTAAAGTCACGTAGAATGGAAATAATAAAATAATAAAAATAAAACATTATAAAATAATTCTCACGACGTTTCGGCCACAACGCAAGCAGCCGTCCTCAGGTGGAAAACAGGTCTGTCGAGAAGTCCATTCAGACTCTGTCTTCTCGGCAGACCTGTTCTCCACCTGAGGACGGCTGCTTGCGTTGTGGCCGAAACGTCGTGAGAATTATTTTATTGTTTTATTTTTATTATTTTATTATTTCCATTCTACGTGACTTTACCGAAATAACCAAGAAGATGATGCCTTGTATAAAGGTGTCAGTTTTTATACCAGTTGAAAGGGTAAACACCTACTACTATGAGTGTTAAGATGTTCACACACCAAGTGGATAGCTTTGTGTTGTTGTTGTAAGGAATCAAGTACTCCATTTGCCACACGCGGTGAACGTTCAAACAAAGCATGCTCTGATATTACGCGGCATTGTCTTTCAAACGGATTGGCGTGCACCAGAGACGGCCTTCTTGATGACCTCGTCTCAACGGTGTCACACCAGAGTACAACGCCAAAAGGTCAACAAGTACAAAGACAATGCACTGTCAGAGCACTTTTCGCTCGGGGGTGAGCAGCTGTAGCATGGGATACCGTTGTTGCCAGTCACACTGGTCTACAGCCAAAATGCTTCAGAAATAAATGTAGTCCAACTCTAGATTTGAAGCTTTCGTGACTGCAAGGATTCATATTCTTAGGTTTTTTTTCAGTAAAGTCACGTAGGTAAAACATCAAAATTAATAAAAATAAAATAAAATAAAAATCACGACGTTTCGGAGGCAACACAAGTCTCCGTCATCAGGTGGGACCGTCACAGCCGGATTAGCTGCATTATTTTTTTTTTATTTTGATGTTTTACCTACGTGACTTTACCGAAAAAACCTAAGAATATGTAGTCCAACTGTAGATTTGAAGTTTTCGTGACTGCCGGGATACATTACTCTTTGGTTCTTTCGGTAAAGTCACGTGGGTAGAAAATATAATAAATTAAATCACGACGTTTCGGGCGCAACACCGTCATCAGCCTCTTGTCACGGCAGCCCTTTGCCCACTTCAGCAACAATTGTTTCATGCATTTTATATTGTACACTTATTCAAAATTGTACATACTTTAGCCCCTTAGTATTAGTTAGACTTTGTAACTTTAGTATAGTTAGACTGTATACCACTTATTGAAGTTTTAAGATTCCTACATGTTGAATGTATGCACCTTCCTGCCATTGTAAATTCCTTGTGTGTGCGAACTTTCATGGCGAATAAAACCCTTTCTGATTCTGATGCTGTGGTTGTCCCACCTGATGACGGACGCTTGTGTCGCGCCCGAAACGTCGTGATTTAATGTATTGTATTTTATACCCACGTGACTTTACCGACAGAACCAAAGAGTATAGTCCTACTGGACTAATTCTGGGTCACTGAGATTGAAAATGATGCTTAAAATTGTTGATTGGCTCTAGTTTTCAAGAATTGCTACTTGGTCAGTATATACGACCCTTGACTTGGGAATGATGATTATGAAAGTATGAAAAATGAGAATAGTTTAGTTTTACCCTCTCTGGAAATGAAACCAACGAAGCAAAGAATATCCCCGTGATAGAACAACAATCCCCTGGACTCCCTTAGGACGGGAGGGCAGAAGAAACACAAAGAGGGCCTCCAACATGGGGGAGATGGAGCGATGCATTCACACGACTATCACAGATTGTCATTGCATCATCGCGTGGCCGTGAGAGTTGCTGGCGAGTTTTGTGTGTGGGGGGGGGGTAGAGAGGCCTTCATCCAGCAGTTGATAGACCATGGCTGCAGCTGATGATATACGAGACACGTTGTCGTCGTTGTTGTTGTTGTTTATTGCTATTTGAGAAAATCGCGAGTCACCGAGAACGCTGATGCTAATCCACTTGGGAGTTGAGATGTCATCGTTAAGATGGGTAAATTAAATCACGTTTACCCCACCCCCATGCCCCTGCCCCTGTCGCCCCCCCACCCCTCCTCCTCCTCCGCCTCGACACCCACCACCAAATTCGAGGGGAATTCTCTCTCGATACGAAGCGGCGACCTAATTGCGTTGCTAACAAGTCGCCGTGCGGATTACACGGCGACCAATTAAACACCGCGCTTCGTTAATGGGGGAGGCTACGCGGGGCGGCTATTAGCCTCGGACGCACACCGCTTCGTCGACTCCGGGACACGTGGCTCTCTGCGGGCCCCGACACGAGACGAGGGTGAGGACGACGAAGGGTGGAACGTCGTCCCGTAGAGCTCGCGCAGGGGCGAGTAAGGCGAGACACTCGCTAAGGGGCCGTCCATAAATGACGTCACGCGATTATGACCCCCCCCCCCCTCTCTCGTCACAAAAAGTCAGACGCCCCCTCGAATATGACGTCATCAAAGCTCTGCCCCCCCCCTTCCCCCCCCCCCCAAAAAAAATAAAACATGATTCAAATCGCGTTCAACTATTGTCATTGTAGTGCGCATTTAATGTGGCGCTGCACTCTGATGCTGTAGGAGAAAACATTTATTTAAAAGTATATTTAATGAAGTAGAACGTGTTGTCTACATTTATTTAAAGTTGCGCATTTTGATGTGACGTCACATTTCTCAACCCCCACCCCCCATCGTCACACATCGTCACAAATGTCTGACCCCCCACCCCCCTCCCCTAGGTGCGTGACGTCATTTATGGACGGCCCCTAAGGCAGGCAACAACAACAGCAACAGCAGCAACAACAACAGAAACATTCGTCAATAACATTGGCAGACGCACGCCCGACTGCTCTTGTCACGCCAGTGGCGATGTTTTACACACCGCACCAGGTAGTCGTTTGAGGCTCGCTGTTAGCGAGCACCTATGAAGGCCGGCACGGCACACGAAGGGGTGGGTGGCCAGCACCACGCCTGCCTACATTCACACACATCCACTCTCACACATTCACACACATCCTCTCAGACACACACACACGCCCACGTCCACTAACACACACAGACCTACATCCACTCACACACACTAAAACATCGACTCACACACAGAGACCCACATCCACTCACACACACTAAAACATCCACTCACACACAGAGACCCACATCCACTCACACACACTAAAACATCCACTCACACACAGAGACCCACATCCACTCACACACACTAAAACATCCACTCACACACAGAGACCCACATCCACTCACACACACTAAAACATCCACTCACACACAGAGACCCACATCCACTCACACACACTAAAACATCCACTCACACACACGCCCACTTCTAGTCTTACACACAGACCTACATCCACACACACACACGCTCACAGACACACAAAAACATCCACTCACGCACACACACACCAACATATACACTCACGCACACACACACCAACACATCCACTCACACACACACACCAACACATCCACTCACACACACACACCAACACATCCACTCACACACACACACACACCAACACATCCACTCACACACACACCAACACATCCACACACACACACACACACAAAAAACATCCACTCACACACACACCAACACATCCACTCACACACACAGACACAAACACACAACACACAACACATCCACACACACACCAACACATGCACTCATGAGCCCACATCCACTTACGCACTAATACCGACAGACACTCTCTCACACACGTGCAAAAGACAAAGACCCCCGTATAGCCTTAGCAGACTAATGGAGCAAGTGCTGTTCGCGAGCACGCATGAGAAGGCCAGCTTCAGGCACCAGATACTCATTTGCGGCTAAGTCCACTTAGGGGAGGTCCAGGATCGTTTAAACCATTCGGCCACTGTTATTGGTCGTGAGTGGGAATCGAACGTCGAGTGGCCGTGTTTGTAGCGTAGCGCGCTCACCACTGCTTCACCACCCCCCCAATCCATTCATTCAAGACAAATATCCTCCGTGTAGCCTTAACAGGCTGTTGGGGCAAGTGCTGTTAGCGAGCACCTATGAAGGCCGGCACGGCACACGAGGGGGTGGGTGGGCCAGCACCATGCCGGACCGCACCAGGTACTCAATTTAAGGCTGAGTCGAACTAGGGGAGGCCCAGGACCGGTTCAGATAATCGTCACTGGGTGCTGGCCGCGAGCGGGAATCGAACCCGTGTCGCCGGGTTCGTAGCGCAGCGCGCTAATCGCTACACTACCACTCGCCCCACACACAGACACAATGATACAAAGATCCCCCGTATAGCCTTAACAGACTGTAGGGGCAAGTGCTGTTAGCGAGCACCTATGAAGGCCGCAACGGTACACGAGGGGGTGGATGGCCAACACCACGCCCGGCCGCCTTTGTCTCCCTAGCGGCGATGTTTACACATCGCACCAGCTACTCATTTGAGGCTGAGTCGACCTAGGGGAGGCCCAGGACCGCTTTTACATAATCGTCACCGGTGTTTGCCGTGAGCGGGAATCGAACCCCTGTCGCCAGCTTCGTAGTGCAGCGCGCTAACCGCTACACTACCGCTCCCCACTCCTCATGCAAATTCAAAGACACACACACACACAGGTACACACACACGCGCGCGCGCGCGCACACAAACACGCACCCACTCAAACACACGCGCGCGCACACGCAAACACACGCGCACGCGCGCGCACGCCTACATCCACTCTCTCTCGCGCGCACGGGCGATGCGAGAGGTCAGGGGGAACACCTCTTGTCTGCTCATCGCCAAATCAGGGCCGCGCTCATTCCGTTAGCTGAGACCTCCCGCGGTGCCTTCCAGTGCCGTGACCCAGAAGCGTTCTGCGAAGGCAACCGTAGCCCCCCGCAGGCAAAGGTGCAGCCCGGCAATTTAGAATCCTGCTGTTGTCACATCTGGGGTGAAGCACTCGGTTCCTACCTCGCTGCACTCAATAGAATTGAGGGTAGAGCGGCAGTCAGGGTTGATTGATGGTAGAGCACTCGCCGCGTCGACCCAGTCACTCGCTCAGCATTGCTCACCGGGGTTCAGTCGCCTTCTTGTGACTCTTCTATCGCGCGAGGAGTCACAGGATAGTGGGTTCAGAGATTCCTCGCTCAATGCAATTCCTCCGGACGTGTTGAGGACTCGGTCTGTCAGACACCGACTGATTCGTCACATCCGCACTGTGTTCAACCACCACCAGGTCACAGCAACACACTCACTCACCCACTCACTCACTCACTCACCCTGCCACTCACTCACCCACCAACTCAATTACCCTCTCACTCACTCACTCACCCTCCCACTCACTCTCCCACTCACTCACCTACCCACTCACTCACTCACTCACTTACTCACCCTCCCACTCACTCACCCACCAACTCAATTACCCTCTCACTCACTCACCCTCCCACTCACTCACCCTCATACTCACTCTCCCACTCACTCACCTACCCACTCACTCACTCACTCACTTACTCACCCTCCCACCCACTCACCCACCAACTCAATTACCCTCTCACTCACTCACTCTCCCACTCACTCACTCACTTACTCACACTCACTCACCCACTAACTCAATTACCCGCCCACTCACTCACTTACTCACCTAACCACTCACTCACCCTCATACTCACTCTCCCACTCACTCTCCTAACCACTCCCTCACTCACTTACTCACCCTCCCACTCACTCACCCACCAACTCAATTACCCTCTCACTCACTCACCCTCCCACTCACTCACTCACCCTCATACTCACTCTCCCACTCACTTACTCACTTACCCACTCACTCACCCTTATACTCACTCTCGCATTCACTCACCTACCCACTCACTCACCCTCCCACTCACTCACCTATCCACTCACTCACCCTCCTACCCAATCGCCCACTCACCCACCCACTCGCTTACCCCCACTCATTCATGCACTCACTCACTTACTCACCCTCCCACTCACTCATCTACCCACTCACCTACCCTCCTACTCACTCACTTACTCACCTACCCACTCACTCACCCTCATACTCACTCTCCCACTCACTCACTCACTCACCTATCCAGTCACTCTTCCACTCACCTCCCCACTTACTCACCCTCCTACTCACTCTCCCACTCACTCACTCACCTACCCACTCATTCACCCTCCACACTCACCTACCCACTCACTCACCCTCCTACTCAATCTCCCACTCACCCACCCACTCGCTTACCCCCACTCATTAATTCACTCACTCACTCATTCACCCACTCACTCATTGCCCCATTCACTCACCTACCCACTCACTAACCCTCCCACTCACTCATCTACCCAATCACCTACCCTCCTACGCACTCACTTACTCACCTAACCACTCACTCACCCTCATACTCACTCTCCCACTCACTCACCTACCCACTCACTCACCCTCCCACTCACTCATTCACCCACTCACTCATTGCCCCACTCACTAATTCACCCACTCACTCATTGCCCCATTCACTCATTGCCCCACTCACTCATTCACCCACTCACTCATTGCCCCACTCACTCATTCACCCACTCACTCATTGCCCCATTCACTCATTGCCCCACTCACTCATTCACCCACTCACTCATTGCCCCATTCACTCATTCACTCACTCACTCATTCACTCACTCACTCATTCACCCACTCACTCATTGCCCCATTCACTCATTCACCCACTCACTCATTCACCCACTCACTCATTGCCCCATTCACTCATTCACTCACTCACTCATTCACCCACTCACTCATTCACCCACTCACTCATTGCCCCATTCACTCATTCACTCACTCATTCACCCACTCACTCATTGCCCCATTCACTCATTCACTCACTCACTCATTCACCCACTCACTCATTGCCCCATTCACTCATTCACTCACTCACTCATTCACCCACTCACTCATTGCCCCATTCACTCATTCACCCACTCACTCACCCTCCCACTCACTCATTGCCCCACTCACTCACCACACTGCAGGTCACCTCGCTTCTCGTTCTGCTCACGTCATCGTCTCTTTCCCCCCAAGCTCTTACAACAACAACAATAACAACCTTGCTCACTCCATGAAATGTATGCACTCTTATTTATGGCAAACTTTAAAAGCGCTGTGTAGTTGCTAACCGTTGCGCCACCGATCCCTCCCTCAGTTACTTAAGCTGAGACATCAGATGTATACATACACGCGCGCGTTGTGATTGGCACAGATGAATGGTTTAATCAGTAATTGGGTTTGTTTGACCATACTTTGGGACGCCACGGTGGCTAGGAGATGTTAACTACCTCGCTTGGTGTGCAGGAGGTCGTGGGTTCGATCCCGACCCGGCCGCCTGCTGCTGTATATTTGGAGTTTGCATTTCTCACTCTCATCATCATCACGGTGGCGATGCGATGTTAACTACCTCGCTTGGTGTACTGGAGGTCGTGAGTGCGATCCCGACCCTGACGCCTGCTGCTGTATATTTGGAGTTTTCATTTCTCTCTCCCCGTGGTCGCGTGGATTTTTCTCCGGGTCCTCCGGCTTTCTCTCTTTCACATTGAGAATCAACACCACGCGTTCAGAGTACTTGGCCGCAATACATGTGCACGTGATGATGAGTCCACTTCGTTGAGCAATCATTTGCGATAGCCAGTTCGCTACTGAACAAAGATCAATATACCTCAGCGGTCCTTACATGGGAAATAAATAAAAATGAATTGCACGCGACCGAGTTGCAAGCTGAGACGTTCCAGTTGCGTGCAACCGGTTCGATCCAGTTGCACGCAACTCAGTCGCGCGGCCGAGTTGCGCGCAACTGAATCGGCTCAGTCGCGTGAGCCCCCGTGGGTTGTTGTTTTTTAACGAAAAGAAGAAGACGCGGAAAGTGTCCATGGGCAATGACAACTGCGCAACGCATTGGGGACATTTGCCGCGACGTATTAAAGAAAATAAAACCAACTGGCGCAGTGAGATGTAAAAAAAAAAATTCGGTTAATTTACCTTCGCTAAGGGGCACGCTGGCTTCTGCAGGGAAAACGTTTTTCTTTTTCCCAATTTTTTTTTTCCACCCAAACGAAATTAAATGCGGGGAGACGGTTTGCAGAGAGGGAGATGGCGAGAGAGAGAGAGAAAGAGGGGGGAGTGCAGCGCGTGTTTACGAGAGAGATAAAGGCGAGTGCATTGTGTGTGTGTGTCTTTGAATTTGCATGAGGAGTGGGGAGCGGTGGTGTAGCGGTTAGCGCGCTGCGCTACGAACCCGGCGACTCGAATTCGATTCCCGCTCACGGCCAACACCAATTATCTGAACCGGTCCTGGTGCGGTGTGTAAACATCGCTACTGGGGAGACAAAGGTGGTCGGGTGTGGTGCTGGCCACCCACCCCCTCGTGTACCGTGCCGGCCTTTCATAGGTGCTCGCTAATAGCACTTGCCCCTACAGTCTGCTACAGGCTATACGGGGGAACTTTGTCTTTGCGTGAGTACCTGGCGGGGAGATGTTGTGTCGCCGTGATCGCGCTGCGCATCGAACCCGGCGACCCGAGTTCGATTCCCGCTCACGGCCACCACCACTTCCAGTGTCGATGATCTCAACCTGTCCTGCGCCGCCGCCTCCCCTTTAGGTCGACTCAGCCTCAAATGAATACCGAGTGCGATGCGCTTGCACTCGCCACCGGACACATGTCGATATTTTGTTCGAATCGGCGCAGACTCGCGGTGGGAGAGGGGGAAGAGCTGGAAGATTTGGATGGGGGAGAACGGGAGCCGGATCTGAGCTGATATTTTGCGAAACCATTGTTTGTTTGTTTTTTTATTCACACGTAGCACAAACTATATGGGAACAGAGGCTAATCGAATGCAATTTACCGTGTTGTATTACTGCGAATGAATCGGCCTCTCGGGCAATAATTATGATAACGAAGAGACAAAGGAAGAACTCCGTGTGCTTATGAAGCAGCCTCGAGTCCATGATGTATGTACATTCACCTCGAGGAGGACTGGGAAGGCTGCAATCGCGCACGCACAATCGACGCCACCGCATTTCAACCACAGACCCCTCGGCAGTTGATCACCGCTCGATCTTCCCGATTCTACGGGGATCGTCCGACGGTTGCGAGCGGTGGACACGACATCGTCCTCCACGCACCGCCGCCACTGCCACCGCCACCACCGCCACCGCCACCACCGCCACCACCACCACCGACCCACAGCGCTGATCGACTCGAGTTGTCGTGTCACGTGGGCAAGTGTGCCACTGATTCTTTTTTTTTTGTACGCAAAAACCGAAAGAGGAGGAGGGATTACTCTTTGGTTCTTTCGGTAAAGTCACGTATAAAGATAAAATAATAAATTAAATAATAGCATACGACGCTTCGATTGCAACACAAGCAAATTAAGAAGGAGGAGGGATGTTGAGAAAGGAGCGTAATTTCGCCAATTGTGTCCGACGTTTCGCTGCCGTGAGCAACAGGTTTGACACTTGATGAGGCTGATCGTAATCTGCAGCTTGCCAACCCATCTCTGCGTTTTGTTAAATCTCTCTCGCACTGCTCACCCACTTTGCACACAAAGGCAAAGACTCCCCGTATAGCCTTTAACAGACTGTTGGGGGCAAGTGCTCTTCAGCGAGTAGCACCTGTGAAACTCGGGACGGCGCACGAGAGGGTGGGTGGCCAGCACCAGGCCCGGTCGCCTTCGTCTCCCTCGTGGCGATGTTTACACACCCTGCACCAGGTACTCGTTCGAGGCTGAGCCGACCTAGGGGAGGCCCAGAATCGATTTAAAATAATCGTCACTTTTGTATCCTTGAATGGGAACCGAACTCGAGTCGCCGGGGTTCGTAGCGCTACTTCTCCCCACAGCGCCACACAAGACAAATATAAAGATCCCCCGTATAGCCTGACAACAAACTGTTGGGGCAAGTGCCGTTAGCGAGCACGCACATACACACGTGCACAGAGCGCCCCCTCCACCCCCTCCACCTCCTCCTCCCCTTCCTCCACCTCTCCCCCAGCACTCACGAGATGGCATGTAATTTCAAGGCTGGCGGTCCTACTGAGTTGAGTGTCTCGCGCTTTGCTCAGATCGCTTCGCAACGCCTCTGTGATTACATGGGACGCCAGCTAACGTGACCGCGCGTGCACACACACACACACGCCCGCACACACGTGCGCGTGTGTGTGTGCGTATGTGCACGCGCGTGGGGGCGCGACATACGTGGCCGCGTATGCCGCGCACGCGTGCATGCAAATCATCATCGTCGCCATCGTCGTCGTCATCGTCATTATCGTTGTCATCGTCGTCGTCATCATCGTCATCATCATCGTCGTCATCATCATCGTCGTCATCATCGTCGTCGTCATCATCATCGTCGTCATCATCATCGTCGTCATCATCATCATCATCGTCGTCGTCATCATCATCATGGTCACGATCATCGTCATCATCATCATCGTCATCATCATCATCATCGTCGTCATCATCGTCGTCATCGTCATTATCGTCGTCATCGTCATCATCATCGTCGTCATCATCGTCATCATCATCGTCGTCATCATCGTCATCATCATCGTCGTCGACCATGGTCGATCCACCGCTAAGTGAAAAGCCTCATTCCCAAGTCGTCTTCTAATAGTTCGTGTGTTGTTCGTGTGTGTATGTGTTTTTTGAGGTGCTCGCTAACAGCACTTGCCCCTAGAGTCTGTTAAGGCTTTACGGGGGATCTTTGTCTTTGTGTGTTAGCTGGAGTAACCACGTTACCGTGGTGTACCCCAGTTCTCCCCGTCAATAGTCACCATTCATTGCTCAGTGTTTTTTTTTTAAATCTGGGCTACACCTGGTAAGGCCCATTGAGCTAGACGGCTCTTTTTCAGAAACGACCTGGCCATAAATGGCAGCTCAGAGAAGTGGCTCATCTCGTGGAAATGCATCGCAGCCACATTACTCTAAATGCGCGATGTTGATTCTAAATCTGTGTGGGGGGGGGGGAGGGGGTGAACCAGAGGACCCGGATAAAAATCCATTCGATAAGAGAGACACACAAACTCCAAATATACAGCAGGCGTCAGGGTCGGAATCGAACCCACGACCTCCTGTACACCAGGCGAGGTAGTAAACATCTCCTCACCACCGTGATGATGATGAGAGACAGAGAGACACGCAAACTCAAAATAGACAGCAGGCGTCAGGGTCGGGATCGAACCCACGACCTCCTGTACACCAGGCGAGGTAGTAAACATCTCCTCACCACCGTGATGATGATTGGAGACAGACACGCAAACTCCAAATATACAGCAGGCGTCAGGGTCGGGATCGAACCCACGACCTCCTGTACACCAGGCGAGGTAGTAAACATCTCCTCACCACCGTGATGATGATGAGAGACAGAGAGACCCGCAAACTCAAAATAGACAGCAGGCGTCAGGGTCGGGATCGAACCCACGACCTCCTTGTACACCAGGCGAGGTAGTAAACATCTCTTAGCCACCGCCAAAATAATTATTTAAAAAAAAACCGGGAGAATGGATGTGTCAGTTGTTCGTTTGCTCTGAGCAGAGGGTACCCGCAAGTTTACGTGGGGTGCACTTGCTAAGAACACCCGGTGGCCCCGGCGACATTTTGTATCAGTAGGGTTGGTCTCTGCTGATGAGACACGGAATGTTGAAACCGGTCCTTGAGTTTGCTGAAACAAAACAAAAACACCTCCAAAGCTCAGACGGATGTGTGGCCAATGGGTGCAGAGATTTTGTACGGTGGAAGGATGTTTACTTATGTACGGCTGTCTGCTTATATGTCAATGGCAAGCCCTCGCTTAACTTCTCGCACAACGCGGAAGGCGCGGCACCGTTACGACGCGGTCGACGGCGATCTACTTTTTTGAGCTGCGCGGCTGAGCGGAGTGATACAGTAACGCGGAATGATACGGTAACGCGACTCTCTACCCTCACTTAATTAATTGTCCCGACCATCTCACTGTGCGTGTATGTGTGTGTGCGTAGTGGTACATCGCATCTCGCCGAAAAATGATCGTTACTACATTATTCATAGGCAAATTGTTCTTCGCTTAACGCGCCATTTCTCAGGAACGCATCCACCGCGTTGAATGAGGAATTACTGCCGAAGCCTTTTTATACAGGGTGGCTCAAAAGTCAAGACGCATCGGGTTATTACATTTATTTTAACAAATGCTCGAATTTATTTCCATAACGTTCACGCATGATGCATGAACTATCTTTAAAAATTAATTCAGGACTTTTCTTTAAAGACTACAACCGCCCTTCTTCAGCATACATAATCAAAAGCAATTCGTTTGTCTTCGGTCAATTTTCGTTCCACTTTTAAATGTCACGCGAAACGGAACAAGGAATGTAGACGTTAACACGTCATGAAAGTAGATCACGTGTTAACTTAAAGAATAAACAATGAAACATGCCTTAACGCCAGCGTTGAAATAAGTGAAACAACCCACCGTGTCTTGACATTTGGGCCACCCTGCACCGAAGGAGAATGAGAGAGAGAGAGGAGGAGTGGGTGTCGGTGGAGGGGGTGGGGGAGGATGGCGGAGTGAGCGGGAGAGGCGCGGGGTTAGACATTTATTCGCCAATTAAGCCAAAGATGGATCGCGGTTCTGCCTGCCTCCTGCAATCATCTTCTTAATTTCTCGCTGCTGTCCCCCCTCCACCGTCGAATTCGCTTGACACACACACACACGCGCGCGTGCGGGGGGGCGGGTGAGAGCCTGCGAGACAAGATCACAACTATCCAAGGGATCACAATGAATCATTTGCGGCTGACAGACTCGGGATCGAGTGCTGTGTGGACGGCGCGACTATCATTAGCGCGGAGATTGTCCGAGGCATTGCATCTGTTAGAGAAGTGTTGGGCGCCACGGTTTGCACCCTGGGGTCTCATTGCGGAGGGGTTGTTGTTGTTTTTATTATTATTTTTCCTGCTATCGCCGAGTTCACGCCGCGGCAAATCAGTTGCACAACCTCATCGCCTGCAGCTGCTTTGTCCACGCGTCGAAGCGAGTGGTTGCGCAAACGAGGCTATACGCGTCAGCGATTGGCTGAAATATTTGACCACGCCCTCTTATATGGTAGCCCCGCCCCCTTATCGTGTTTGCTCCACCCCCCCTCAACCTCCAACCCTCCCCTCTCCCCCCTCCCACATCGGGCATCGTTTCGACCAATCATAGTTCGTTAAAGTTGGACGAGATGAATCACTGAAACTGATCGCAGCTTGAACCCTCTCTCTTGGTCTATGTCAGTGATTCTTAACCTTGACTGCAGCCATGCTACCCCTTTGCTTCTCAGTGGTTAAGTCACGTAGAAGGGAGATAATAAAATAATAAAAATAAAACATAATAAAATAATACAATTCTCACGACGTTTCGGCCACAACGCAAGCAGCCGTCCTCAGGTGCTTGCTCGGGTGCTTGCGTTGTGGCCGAAACGTCGTGAGAATTGTATTATTTTATCATGTTTTATTTTTTATTATTTTATTATCTCCCTTCTACGAGACTTTACCGAAAGAACCAAGAAGATGAATCCCTGCAGTCACGAAAGCTTTAAATCGAAATTTTAATCTCAATGGTTAAACAATGTGTAACGTTAATACACACGTGGGTTTGACGAAACAAGGCAGTTGTGCTTGCGTTCCAGTGCTCGATTTGTGTTTTCGATTATTTACTTTCGAAAAAAATTCTGCCCACGTCTCGCACCCCCCGAAAAGGGCATCTCGCAGCCCCAGGGGACGCGTGGACCACTGCTCTATGTGCTATGAAGAAGGGTCATTGCCCGAAACGTCGCCTATGAAGCGCTTTTCCTTTTTAAGTCCACACACGCACTGTTGTTTTTGACGAATGTGCCGAGCTTGCTTTTATAACAGCGCATGTGCACCACCACTGTTACCAGCAGATACCATCAAACAACAGATACCACCACTGTTACCAACATACATCGCCACTGTTACCAATATACACCACCACTAAATCTTGACTTGAAGCTTTCGTGACTGCAGGAATTCATATCCTTTGGGTCTTTCGGTTATGGTCACGTAGATACCAGTACACACCACCACTGACATTCATCGCCACTGTTACCAACAGACACAACTGCTGTTCATAACACTGGTCAACAAAAAAAAATCTGGCCAAATCTGATCTCAGATTTGCTCTATCACATCTCATTTTTATGCTAATGGCATACCCCATTTTCATTGATTTTACCCGAAATTAACTCTGTCACTTATGATTGCAAGTTGTTGCGAGTCAGTGACTGCTTTAGTGTTAAAATATGGTGCTGTATTTTTTAGGACAGTGTGTTTATAATATCATTTTATGTAGATATCCACATTTATTTAATATCTTTCTTCTGCAGTTTTTATTGAAAATGCAATATTTGATATCTCAAAAACCTGATGTGATAGACAACAACTGATGCCAGATTTGGAATCAGCACCCTGAAATTAGTCTAAAACAGCTGCAAAAGTCCAGGCCAGAAAAAAAAGTGTTTTTGTTGACCAGTGTATAATCGGTCGCGAAACCCCGCGCATGAAACTGACAACCGCACTTACACATCAGCGGTGGTGTCTGTGCAACCACCTTGCACGTTGAGTTTCTCGTCCTCCTCCCGCGTCTCCGATGAGCACGTCTGGCTACGTACGGCGCAAAAGAAGGCCAACATAAGTGCACACCCACCGAGCAACGCAGCGACATCGCCGAATAATCAAAGCTTGAGAGCAGAGGACGGTCTCGACCGTGAGCAAAACCGAGTTGCGCAACTGCTCGCAACCGTTTGCAGAAACCATCCAAGTGGCAATCCAACCGCGTTTGGGGCTACCCCTCGCACGGTTGTTGACATCCGAGGCTGATGAGAGTCGAGAGCCAACGTCTGCCAAGGTGCGTTTGAGAGACTAAACGGAATTGCCACCATCCAGGTGGCAATTCAAGCGAGTTTGGGGCCACACCTCGCACGGTTGTTGACATCCGAGGCTGATGGGCAGTAAGGAGTCAACGTCTGCCAACGTGCGTTTGGGAGACGAAACGGACATTCTGTCGACTAGAAGTTTCTTTCGCAAGCGCTGACTGGGCAAGCGATGGTCCACACAATGCGGTGGGGGCGTGTGGCGGGGTGGGGGTAGAGCACTCTGTGGATGTTTACCCAAGGAAATGCGTTGTGCTGTGATTAATGATACTAATGTAGGGCATCAGAGTGCAGTATTTATTAAAGGGATGGAGATTTCTGGATTGTCCCTCCTCCCCCTTCAACCCCCACCCCCTCCCCACACCCCCACCCCCCACCCCCCCTTGGAGGTCATTCGACAGGCACGTGGGTCTGACCTCTCAGTCTCTCTCCACTGCTGGCCGCGTCCATTTTTTTGGGAAGCGTGGGAATGGATGGTATAAATGATGCCATCATCATCATCATCTTTCTCTCTCGCGTGCTCTTTCTCTCTTTTTTTACGATCAGAGGTCACAAGAAGATGCTCGGTGTAGTCGGCACTTTGTTTCGTTCATCATTTCGTTTATTTTTGTAATGCTTTGCTTTATGTAAACCCCTCCCCCCCCCTTTTTAAATGAAAGATTTCACAATAGATGTCACGCTCTGCTCTCCTTACCCCAAGCGCCATGACTTCGCCAACTTCTCCTGCGCGCAAGCGAAGATGGTGGTGTAAAGAACGAGAAAAAAGATGCTGGAGGGTAACACTGACGGCTGCTCTGTGTTTCCAGTGTTCAGAGGCCTCAAGGCACGGCCCCGGCTGGAGCACGCGTACCACACACATGTCGGTGATGTGCAGCGCGTCTTGTTCGAACGCTGGGGAGCCGGAAAAGCCCCTCTCTGCACCAGCGTGGACGGCACCCTCGTGTTCACCTTCTGAAGCGCTCGCTCGTCACCGTGGCGTGCGCGATGACCACCACCACCACCACCACCACGTGGCTTTTCTTTCATGTTGTGTGCGGTGCTTTTAGCGCCGCAGCGCGTGGATTTGTAGCGTTTATTTTCATTTGTTTGCTGGTGACTTTGTTTATATTTCGATTTAAAGCTTTCGTGACTGCAGGGATTCATCTTCTTGGTTCTTTCGGTAAAGTCACGTGGAATGGAAATAATAAAATAATAAAAATAAAACATAATAAAATAATTCTCACGACGTTTCGGCCACAACGCAAGCAGCCGTCATCAGGTGAAAACCAGGTCCGTCGAGGCGACAGAGTCTGACTCCAGTGCTGTTGCTGCTGGCGGCAATAAAAGTTGTTTGAAAGTCAAAGTCTACACCCCCCCCCCTCTCTCTCTACCTCCTCTCTCCCTATTCAATGTCTATGTTCCCCCTAGTTGTACTATTCTCTCTCTCTCATCGGCTCTGGACAATGGGCCACCAGATCTGTATTTATCGCCATCCCTGCACACGCGAGAGTTCATTCATTTTCAGAGACGGAGAGTTAAAATTGCACTTCGCCCCCTCCCCCGTTCCTCACGCCCCCACCCCCACCTCCCCCCCAATTCCAAATCTCTATTAACTAATTTAATTGGACTTAAAATTGCTTCCTCCTCCTGCTGCTGCCCCTAGCGAGAAAGCGACTTCAGCTTCAGCTCACATCGAACTGAGCAGCTCCCGATGAAGCCGGCAGCGTCTCGCTTTGCGTGAGAGGAGGTTCCGAGTTCGGCATTGGTTTTTTGATGTGGTGGGGGGGGGGGGGCAGTGGGGAGGGGGAAGGGGGGGCAGAGGGGGGTGGGGGGCTGTGGGGGGGGTGAAAGAATATCCCCGGTGGATGTGTGAGTAAGAATTGATCCGGAGCGCGCGTGCGGAGATGATAAGATGAGAAGATGAGCGCCGCTTGGAGTGCTCGTAGCGATTCCCAACCTTAGCCACCATCGCCGCCGAGAAGAACGTAGCACAGAATATGTAAAATATTTCAGTTAAAAAATGGGGTGGGGGGGCAGCACAGAGCAATGCAATGGAGAAAAAAAACGAAATGATGAACGAAGCAAAGTGCCGACTAAACCGAGCATCTTCTTGCTTGCTCTGATCGTATGAAAAAACAGAGAGAGAGAGAGGCGAGTGAGAGAGTGAGCGAGAGAGTGAGCGAGAGGTGGTGGTTTACATAAAGCAAAGTTATTATAAAAAAAATAATTACGAAATGATGAACGAAGCAAAGTGCCGACTACACCGAGCATCTTCTTGTTTCCACTGATCGTAAAAAAAAAGAGACAGGAGAAAGAGAGAGATGAGAGAGATGTCTTCTGAGCCAGGCTCGGAAGGAGCCGGTCCTGCAACCTTCTCGCTCTTGCCCGGAGTAACTCACACACCGTGTGCCGACTTCCCCACGCCCCCCCCCCCGCCCCCCTAACGCCTTCCAACCCCATAGAATTACATTTGACACCGTGAAGTCGAAGCGCGGAGACCCCCCCACCCCCAAAGCGCGGGGCCTGGGGCGGTCGCTCAAATCCGCCGTCGCCTGCCTCGTCTCGCGGCTGCTGACGCGCGCGTCTCAGGCGAGCGCGCGGACTCGCCCAGCGTCGCCCAGGCCGACTCGTCACGAGTGGCAGCTCACACGGCGGGGGATTCAGCGTGTGTCTTTGTGTGTCTTTGTGTGTGTGTGTGTGTCTTTGTGTGTGTTTGTGTGTGTGTGTGTCTTTGTGTGTGTGTGTGTCTTTGTGTGTGTCTTTGTGTGTGTGTGTCTTTGTGTGTGTCTTTGTGTGTGTGTGTCTTTGTGCGTGTGTGTCTTCGTGTGTGTGTCTTGGTGTGTGTGTTCGTGTGTGTGTGTCTTTGTGTGTGTGTGTCTTTGTGTGTGTCTTTGTGTGTGTGTCTAGGTGTGTGTGTGTCTTGGTGTGTGTGTGGGTCTTTGTGTGTGTGTGTGTCTTCGTGTGTGTGTGTGTCTTGGTGTGTGTGTGTCTTCGTGTGTGTGTGTCTTGGTGTGTGTGTGTGTGTCTTTGTGTGTGTGTCTTCGTGTGTGTGTGTGTCTTTGTGTGTGTGTGTCTTGGTGTGTGTGTGTTTGTGTGTGTTTGTCTTTGTGTGTGTGTGTCTTGGTGTGTGTGTCTTCGTGTGTGTGTGTCTTGGTGTGTGTGTGTCTTCGTGTGTGTGTCTTGGTGTGTGTGTGTCTTCGTGTGTATGTGTCTTTGTGTGTGTGTCTTGGTGTGTGTGTGTGTCTTCGTGTGTGTGTGTATTGGTGTGTGTGTGTCTTCGTGTGTGTGTGTCTTGGTGTGTGTGTGTGTGTCTTTGTGTGTGTGTCTTCGTGTGTGTGTGTATTTGTGTGTGTGTGTGTGTGTCTTGGTGTGTGTGTGTGTCTTGGTGTGTGTGTGTGTGTGTCTTGGTGTGTGTCTTCGTGTGTCTTTGTGTGTATGTGTCTTAGTGTGTGTGTGTGTCTTGGTGTGTGTCTTCGTGTGTCTTTGTGTGTGTATGTGTCTTGGTGTGTGTGTGTGTCTTGGTGTGTGTGTGTGTCTTGGTGTGTGTGTGTGTCTTGGTGTGTGTGTGTCTTTGTGTGTGTGTGTGTCTTGGTGTGTGTGTGTGCGTCTTCGTGTGTGTGTGTTTGTGTGTGTGTGCCTTCGTGTGTGTGTGTCTTCGTGTGTGTGTGTCTTGGTGTGTGTGTCTTGGTGTGTGTCTTGGTGTGTGTGTGTCTTCGTGTGTGTGTCTTGGTGTGTGTGTTCGTGTGTGTGTGTCTTTGTGTGTGTGTGTCTTTGTGTGTGTCTTTGTGTGTGTGTCTAGGTGTGTGTGTGTGTCTTGGTGTGTGTGTGGGTCTTTGTGTGTGTGTGTGTCTTCGTGTGTGTGTGTGTCTTGGTGTGTGTGTGTCTTCGTGTGTGTGTGTGTGTCTTTGTGTGTGTGTGTCTTGGTGTGTGTGTGTTTGTGTGTGTTTGTCTTTGTGTGTGTGTGTGTCTTGGTGTGTGTGTCTTCGTGTGTGTGTGTCTTGGTGTGTGTGTGTCTTCGTGTGTGTGTCTTGGTGTGTGTGTCTTTGTGTGTGTGTGTCTTCGTGTGTATGTGTCTTTGTGTGTGTGTCTTGGTGTGTGTGTGTGTCTTCGTGTGTGTGTGTCTTGGTGTGTGTGTGTCTTCGTGTGTGTGTTTCTTGGTGTGTGTGTGTGTCTTTGTGTGTGTGTCTTCGTGTGTGTGTGTCTTTGTGTGTGTGTGTGTCTTGGTGTGTGTGTGTCTTGGTGTGTGTGTGTGTGTCTTGGTGTGTGTCTTCGTGTGTCTTTGTGTGTATGTGTCTTAGTGTGTGTGTGTGTCTTGGTGTGTGTCTTCGTGTGTCTTTGTGTGTGTATGTGTCTTGGTGTGTGTGTCTTGGTGTGTGTGTGTGTGTGTCTTGGTGTGTGTGTGTGTCTTGGTGTGTGTGTGTGTCTTCGTGTGTGTGTGTCTTTGTGTGTGTGTGTGTCTTGGTGTGTGTGTGTGCGTCTTCGTGTGTGTGTGTTTGTGTGTGTGTGCCTTCGTGTGTGTGTGTGTCTTCGTGTGTGTGTGTCTTGGTGTGTGTGTGTGTCTTGGTGTGTGTGTGTGTCTTGGTGTGTGTGTGTCTTCGTGTGTGTGTGTCTTGGTGTGTGTGTGTGTTTCTTTGTGTGTGTGTCTTCGTGTGTGTGTGTGTGTCTTTGTGTGTGTGTGTGTGTGTCTTCGTGTGTGTGTGTGTCTTGATGTGTGTGTGTGTGTGTCTTGGTGTGTGTCTTCGTGTGTCTTTGTGTGTATGTGTCTTAGTGTGTGTGTGTGTCTTGGTGTGTGTCTTTGTGTGTGTATGTGTCTTGGTGTGTGTGTGTGTCTTGGTGTGTGTGTGTGTGTCTTGGTGTGTGTGTGTGTGTCTTGGTGTGTGTGTGTGTCTTCGTGTGTGTGTCTTTGTGTGTGTGTGTGTGTCTTGGTGTGTGTGTGCGTCTTCGTGTGTGTGTGTTTGTGTGTGTGTGCCTTCGTGTGTGTGTGTGTGTCTTCGTGTGTGTGTGTCTTGGTGTGTGTGTGTGTCTTGGTGTGTGTGTGTGTGTCTTGGTGCGTGTGTCTTCGTGTGTGTGTGTCTTGGTGTGCGTGTGTGTCTTCGTGTGTGTGTGTCTTTGTATATGTGTCTTGGTGTGTGTGTATGTGTCTTGGGGTGTGTGTGTCTTGGTGTGTGTGTGTGTGTCTTGGTGTGTGTGTGTCAGTCACTCCACGCCAACTCGCGTGCCAGTGCCGGCCTCCATCGGTGCTGCTCGCTAACAGCACTTGCCCCAAAAGCGCGTTCAGGCTACACGGGGCATCTTTGTCATTGCTCTGGCTGTGTGTCTGTGTCATTCCCCCGCACCTCCGATCACCACGGTTGGGCTACGTACGGCGCGAAAAAAGTCCGACGTACCATACATCCACACGGGCGTGCGCCTGTCTGCCTGCGTGTGTTCTTTTGTCCTTGTGCAGCGTTGGTGACGGACGCGGTTTCGAGCGCGATGCGGAGCGAACCGGGTCGACCTGCACCGGTGACGATCATCTGAACCGGCCCCGCGCTCTTCACCCCCTACCCTTGAGTCGTCTCCTTGGCTGGCGACGACTCGATACTTACCACTCACGCCGCAGCACCTCCCGGGTTACCGGTACAGCTGTAGCCCGTGGGTGTCTCTGGGATTTTTGCACGAATCAGCTGAGACAGACAGGGAGGGGAGAGGGGGGGGGGGCTCAGCCTCCGCGTGACAGTTCACCTCTTTAGCTGTATGATGTCCTCTTAATCGAATTCCCACTTACGACATCGCCCCCCACCCCCACCTTGTTTGGTGAAATTGTCAGCGGCCCAGCCATTTCTCCCTGTCCGTTGTAATTTGGATCCGAGCGCATCGCTGCCATTGGCTATTGATGGGCGCATAATGCAGCCCGAGACTCATTGACGGGACGGCAGAGAGAGAGAGACAGAGAGACAGGGGGTGTCGGAGGAGGAATTAGAAGTGAGACGCGGGGAGCAGGAGAGAGGCACGGGGAGTGGGAGGGAGACACGGGGAGGAGGAGGGAGACACGGGGAGTGGGAGGGAGACACGGGGAGCAGGAGGGAGACACGGGGAGTAGGAGGGAGACACGGGGAGGGGGAGGGAGACACGGGGAGTGGGAGGGAGACACGGGGAGGGGGAGGGAGACACGGGGAGTGGGAGGGAGACACGGGGAGTGGGAGGGAGACACGGGGAGTGGGAGGGAGACACGGGGAGTGGGAGGGAGACACGGGGAGTGGGAGGGAGACACGGGGAGCAGGAGGGAGACACGGGGAGTGGGAGGGAGACACGGGGAGTGGGAGGGAGACACGGGGAGTGGGAGGGAGACACGGGGAGTGGGAGGGAGACACGGGGAGTGGGAGGGAGACGCGGGGAGCGGGAGGGAGACACGGGGAGGGGGAGGGAGACACGGGGAGTGGGAGGGAGACACGGGGAGGGGGAGGGAGACGCGGGGAGCGGGAGGGAGACACGGGGAGTGGGAGGGAGACACGGGGAGGGGGAGGGAGACACGGGGAGTGGGAGGGAGACACGGGGAGTGGGAGGGAGACGCGGGGAGCGGGAGGGAGACACGGGGAGTGGGAGGGAGACGCGGGGAGCGGGAGGGAGACACGGGGAGTGGGAGGGAGACACGGGGAGGGGGAGGGAGACACGGGGAGTGGGAGGGAGACACGGGGAGGGGGAGGGAGACACGGGGAGTGGGAGGGAGACACGGGGAGCAGGAGGGAGACACGGGGAGTGGGAGGGAGACACGGGGAGGGGGAGGGAGACACGGGGAGTGGGAGGGAGACACGGGGAGGGGGAGGGAGACACGGGGAGGGGGAGGGAGACACGGGGAGGGGGAGGGAGACACGGGGAGGGGGAGGGAGACACGGGGAGGGGGAGGGAGACACGGGGAGTGGGAGGGAGACACGGGGAGTGGGAGGGAGACACGGGGAGTGGGAGGGAGACACGGGGAGTGGGAGGGAGACACGGGGAGTGGGAGGGAGACACGGGGAGTGGGAGGGAGACACGGGGAGTGGGAGGGAGACACGGGGAGGGAGACACGGGGAGTGGGAGGGAGACACGGGGAGTGGGAGGGAGACACGGGGAGTGGGAGGGAGACACGGGGATTGGGAGGGAGACACGGGGAGGGGGAGGGAGACACGGGGAGTGGGAGGGAGACACGGGGAGTGGGAGGGAGACACGGGGAGTGGGAGGGAGACACGGGGAGTGGGAGGGAGACACGGGGAGTGGGAGGGAGACACGGGGAGTGGGAGGGAGACACGGGGAGTGGGAGGGAGACACGGGGAGGGGGAGGGAGACACGGGGAGTGGGAGGGAGACACGGGGAGTGGGAGGGAGACACGGGGAGTGGGAGGGAGACACGGGGAGTGGGAGGGAGACACGGGGAGGAGGAGGGAGACACGGGGAGGGGGAGGGAGACACGGGGAGTGGGAGGGAGACACGGGGAGTGGGAGGGAGACACGGGGAGTGGGAGGGAGACACGGGGAGGGGGAGGGAGACACGGGGAGTGGGAGGGAGACACGGGGAGGGGGAGGGAGACACGGGGAGTGGGAGGGAGACACGGGGAGTGGGAGGGAGACACGGGGAGTGGGAGGGAGACACGGGGAGTGGGAGGAGGGACGATGAACATTCACAGGGAGCAGGAGGAGATTGTTGAGAGGTGGTGGGAGCGCGTGTGTGTGGTGTGTGGGTGTGTGGGTGTGTGTATGTGTCGGTGTGTGTGTGTGTGGCTGTGTGTGTGTGTATGTGTGTCGGTGTGTGTGTGGCTGTGTGTGGGTGTGTGTATGTGCGTGTGTGTAGAATTAGAGATTACTATTCGCACCCCCTACTCCCCCTCCCTCTACCTACTCTTCCATCCATCGACTAAACTGTCCCAACCGAATGGAGCCGCGAGCCGGCGAGAAATTGCCTGCCATCTTCAATCAGTCGGGGCGCGCCACGTGGCAGTCCGGTGGTGGAGTGGCGATGCTGGGGGTGGTGCCATGGGTGGCGATGTCGGGGGTGGTGGTGGTGGTGAAGGTGGCGATGTTGGGGTGGTGATATGGGGGGGGGGGGGGTGATGGTGGTGGAGATATTGGGGGGGGGGTGATGATGGTGGTGGAGATAATTGGGGGGTGGGGTGATGATGGTGGTGAGGGTGGTGATATTGGGGGGAGGGGTGATGATGATGGTGGTGATATGGGGGGGGTGATGATGGTAATATTGGGACGGGTGATGATGGTGGTGGAGATAATGGGGGGGGAGGGGTGATGATGGTGGTGAGGGTGGTGATAGCGGGGGGGGGGGGTTAGCTCAGAGATGGTGGAGGAGTTGCAGAGGGTGGGGAGGGAGGGAGGTGGGGGGTTGCAGAATTCCTCCGTGACGCAGATAACACGAGGAGGTCGCTTTCGGTTCCCAAGCCACGCGCCGAGTGACTGCCACAGCCGCTAATCATGATCGGCACGTGTGTGCCGGCTCCACTCGGCCAGTAACAAGCCCCACTCCCCACCCCCCCCCCCAGTGTTGATTCCGTTAACGCGAGGCGTCATCATCATCAGCAGAGATAGCAGTAGCAGCCATGGTCACTCCACTGCTGGGAGAAGGCCTCCCGCCCCCTCTACCCCCGCCGCCGCTGCGATGCCAGCGATGCCACGAATCACTGAATGTGCACTCCATCCACCGGAGCTGAATCCATCGCTCCATCTCCCAATTTCGCCCTTGTTCCCCGATGGACGTCACCGCGGCAGTAGTTTTTTGGTGAGCGGGTTTTGGTGAGCGGGTTTTGGTGAGCGGGTTTTGGTGAGCGGTTTTTAGTGAGTGCGTTTGGTGAGCGGGTTTGGTGAGCGGGTTTTGGTGAGCGGATTTTGGTGAGCGGGGTTTTGGTGAGCGGGTTTTGGTGAGTGGGGTTTGGTGAGCGGGTTTGGTGAGCGGGTTTTGGTGAGCAAATTTTGGTGAGCGGGTTTTGGTGAGCGGGTTTGGTGAGCGGGTTTTGTTGAGCGGGTTTGGTGAGCGGGTTTGGTGAGCGGGTTTTGGTGAGCGAGTTTTGATGAGCGGGTTTTGGTGAGCGGGTTTTGGTGAGCGGGTTTGGTGAGCGGGTTTTGGTGAGCGGGTTTGGTGAGCGGGTTTTGGTGAGCGGGTTTGGTGAGCGGGTTTGGTGAGCGGGTTTTGGTGAGCGGGTTTTGGTGAGTGGGGTTTGGTGAGCGGGTTTGGTGAGCGGGTTTTGGTGAGCGGGTTTTGGTGAGCGGGTTTTGGTGAGCGGGTTTTGGTGAGCTGGTTTTGGTGAGCGGTTTTTGGTGAGTGCGTTTGGTGAGCGGGTTTGGTGAGCGGGTTTTGGTGAGCGGGTTTTGGTGAGCGGATTTTGGTGAGCGGGTTTTGGTGAGCGGGTTTGGTGAGCGGGTTTTGGTGAGCGGGTTTTGGTGAGCGGGTTTTGGTGAGCGGGTTTTGGTCAGCGGGTTTGGTGAGCGGGTTTGGTGAGTGGGTTTGGTGAGCGGGTTTTGGTGAGCGTGCTGGTGAGCGGGTTGGGTGAGCGGGTTTTGGTGAGCGGGTTTTGGTGAGTGGGTTGGGTGAGCGGGTTTTGGTGAGCGGGTTTTGGTGAGCGGATTTGGTGAGCGGGGTTGGTGAGCGGGTTTGGTTAGCGTGCTGGTGAGCGAGTTTTGGTGAGTGGGTTTTGGTGAGCGAATTTGGTGAGCGGGTTTTGGTGAGCAAATTTTGGTGAGCGGGTTTTGGTGAGCGGGTTTGGTGAGCGGGTTTTGTTGAGCGGGTTTGGTGAGCGGGTTTGGTGAGCGGGTTTTGGTGAGCGAGTTGTGATGAGCGGGTTTTGGTGAGCGGGTTTTGGTGAGCGGGTTTGGTGAGCGGGTTTTGGTGAGCGGGTTTGGTGAGCGGGTTTTGGTGAGCGGGTTTGGTGAGCGGGTTTGGTGAGCGGGTTTTGGTGAGCGGGTTTTGGTGAGTGGGGTTTGGTGAGCGGGTTTGGTGAGCGGGTTTTGGTGAGCGGGTTTTGGTGAGCGGGTTTTGGTGAGCGGGTTTTGGTGAGCGGGTTTTGGTGAGCGGTTTTTGGTGAGTGCGTTTGGTGAGCGGGTTTGGTGAGCGGGTTTTGGTGAGCGGGTTTTGGTGAGCTGGTTTTGGTGAGCGGTTTTTGGTGAGTGCGTTTGGTGAGCGGGTTTGGTGAGCGGGTTTTGGTGAGCGGGTTTTGGTGAGCGGATTTTGGTGAGCGGGTTTTGGTGAGCGGGTTTGGTGAGCGGGTTTTGGTGAGCGGGTTTTGGTGAGCGGGTTTTGGTGAGCGGGTTTTGGTCAGCGGGTTTGGTGAGCGGGTTTGGTGAGTGGGTTTGGTGAGCGGGTTTTGGTGAGCGTGCTGGTGAGCGGGTTGGGTGAGCGGGTTTTGGTGAGCGGGTTTTGGTGAGTGGGTTGGGTGAGCGGGTTTTGGTGAGCGGGTTTTGGTGAGCGGATTTGGTGAGCGGGGTTGGTGAGCGGGTTTGGTTAGCGTGCTGGTGAGCGAGTTTTGGTGAGTGGGTTTTGGTGAGCGGATTTGGTGAGCGGGGTTGGTGAGCGGGTTTGGTGAGTGTGCTTGTGAACGGGTTTGATGCGTGGGCTGGTGAGCGGGTTTGGTGAGTGTGCTGGTGAGCGAGTTTTGGTGAGTGGGTTTTGGTGAGCGGATTTGGTGAGCGGGGTTGGTGAGCGGGTTTGGTGAGTGTGCTTGTGAACGGGTTTGATGCGTGGGCGGGTGAGCGGGTTTGGTGAGTGTGCTGGTGAGCGAGTTTTGGTGAGTGGGTTTTGGTGAGCGGATTTGGTGAGCGGGGTTGGTGAGCGGGTTTGGTGAGTGTGCTTGTGAACGGGTTTGATGCGTGGGCGGGTGAGCGGGTTTGGTGAGCAGGCTGGTGGCTGAGTAGGAGAAGCACTTTCGGTCTCACGCAGGCGCCGTTGCCTATTAACGGGGCGAGCGTGAACGTGCGTGTGTGTGTCTGCCAGCGTGTGTCTGTGTGTGTGTCTGCGTGTGTGTGTCTGCGTGTGTGTCTGTGTGTGTGTGCGTGTGTGTGTCTGTGTGTGTCTGCGTGTGAATGTCTGTGTATGTCTGCGTGCGTGTGTCTGTGTGTGTCTGCGTGTGTATGTGTCTGCGTGTGTGTGTCTGTGTGAGTGTCTGCGTGTATATGTGTCTGCGTGTGTGTGTCTGTGTGTGTGTCTGTGTGTGTCTGCGTGTGTGTGTGTCTGCGTGTGTGTGTCTGTGTGGGGAGCGGTAGTGTAGCGGTTAGCGCTGCGCTGCGCTATGAACCCGGAGACACGAGTTCGATTCGCGTTCACGGCCAACACCGGTGACGATTATCTGCACCGGTCCTGGGCCTCCCCTAGGTCGACTCAGTCCCAAATGAGTACGTGGTGCGGTGTGTAAGAACATCGCCACAAGGGAGACAAAGGCGGTCCGGCGTGGTGTTTTCCACCCACCCCCTCGTGTTCCGTGCTGGCCTTCATAGTTGCTCGCTAACGGCACTTGCCCCAACAGTCTGCTACAGGCTATACGGGGGCATCTTTGTCTTTGTGTGAGAGCGTCTGCCGGGGCAGCATTTCACCAACAAGCACCGTGGCGAAAATCGACTTTGCAACGATGAGCGCGTGGACTCGACACGCGCGCCGAGACGACCCCCGATCGCTCTCGAACCGCGGCCCCCGTCGGGGACTCGGTGTGCCCTGCCGCGGAACCACAAGCAGGGCCGGATTAAGGCACAGGGGCTTTAGGGGCCGTCCATAAATGACGTCACGCGATTTTGAACGATTTTGACCCTCCCCCCCCCCCATCGTCACACGGCGTCACAAATAGTCAGACCCCGCCTAAAAAAAAACATGCTTCAAATCGCTTTAAACTAGTGTCATTGTAGTGCGTATTTAATGTGGCGTTGCACTCTGATGTTGTAGGAGAAAACATTTATTAAAAAGTCTATTTAATTAAGTAGGACGTGTTGTCTACATTTGTTTAAAGTTGCGCATTTAAATGTGCTTCTCCTACTCACCCACCAGCCCACTCACCAAACTCGCTCACCAAAACCCGCTCAGCAAAACCCGCTGAACCAAACCCACTTACCAAAAACCGCTCCCCAAAACCCGTTCAACAAACCCACTCACCAAAACCCGCTCACCAAAACCCGCTCAACAAACCCACTCACCAAAAACCCGCTCACCAAAACCCGCTCACCAAACCCACTCACCAAATCCCGCTCACCAAAACCCGCTCACCAAACCCACTCACCAAAAACCCGCTCACCAAACCCACTCACCAAATCCCGCTCACCAAAACCCGCTCACCAAAACCCGCTCACCAAAACCCGCTCAACAAACCCACTCACCAAAAACCCGCTCACCAAAACCCGCTCACCAAACCCACTCACCAAAACCCGCTCACCAAAATCCGCTCACCAAACCCACTCACCAAAACCCGCTCACCAAAACCCGCTCACCAAACCCACTCACCAAAAACCCGCCCCCCTCGTCACACATCGTCACAAATGTCTGACCCCCCCCCCCCCAGGTACGTGACGTCATTTATGGACGGCCCTTTAGGGGCTGCAAGCCCAGGGCCTCCAGAGATGAAGTGAAAAGTTGTTTCGTTCGCGAATGCTGAATTGTATTTGTTATTAGCCTTGTAAAAAATACATTTTCATTTTTTCTTTAACTTTGTTTTCCTTTTCACCATATTACTGGGGGGCCCTCGCAGTACCCTGTAGCCCAACATCTGAATCCGGCCCTGACCACAACGCATGCAATTCCCAGGACCAGGCTGGGTTCGATATCCCTTCGCCCGCCGATGTCAGCCGCGGCCTGGAGATCGAACTCGGCTCGCAGGGCTCCCCCGCACATTTTAACGTCGACTCATCACGCGGTGCCGATCCCCCCCCCCCGCTCCCTCCCCGCACCGCGCCGTCTTGATCTGTCACGGAGACGTACAATTGTAATATTTAACGACGTGTGTTTCCACGGCGCTGATTACGAGGATAGAAGAACGAGCGTAAATCTCGACGCTTTGAAATCTTGGCGCCCGCGAGCACGAGAGAGAGAGAGAGCGAGAGACAGAGCAGCGAGCGTGAGCCGCGTAATCAGCCGACGCCGCACGGCAGCAGAGACATTCCACTTGTTAGACACAGCCGGCGGCAGCAGTGGCAGCCCCATAGGCTCCGGTGTTGTTCACCAATTTTCATAGCGGTGGGGGGGGGGGGTCGCCGCTTTCGCCGATAAGACATCATCGGCGCGTGAGGGAGACCACGCCAGTTGAAACCATCGCTGGGTTTGACTGCAGCACCAGCACGATGATGGTGATGATGGTGATGATGGTGGTGATGATGATGGTGGTGGTGATGGTGATGATGATGGTGGTGGTGGTGGTGATGATGATGGT